>NW_024582569.1:1093574-1117964 GCF_018398535.1 Haplochromis burtoni
GTGTGTGTGTGTGTGTGTGTGTGTGTGTGTGTGTGTGTGTGTGTGTGTGTGTGTGTGTGTGTGTGTGTGTGTGTGTGAGCTTATGTGTGGATGAGTGAGAATGTGTGTTTGAGTGCCTCACCTTCACAGAGTTTAAATCCTCCAAATCCTTCTCTTTTGGACGGTGGCCTGGCTGTCTGTTCTATGGTATGGAGATGATTTCAACCAGCTGCTGTAGTTTGTGGAAGACTTCCAACACACACACGCACACACACACACACACACACATAGATATTACAGTTTCCTGGATGTGTGCCAAGGGAACAAAACATGTATTATTCCTCAGATTGTTCTGGTGGAACATAGAGTGTGGAAAATATTTAAGTGGACTCAAAAAAACTCTTCTCCATGTTAGCTATATATATCTACACATTTGCATGTGCTAACCTTTAAGACATGTCATTAAAAAACAATATGTATATATATATAATTTATTTATTTATATTTTACCATATACGTCTTCCACCTGAGGATCAGGGCTGTGAGAGCTTCAACCTCATCTCTCCTTGGGGGGGAGCAATCAGCTCTCTGCCTGCTGCTCATCCATCATACCTCACTGGCATTGAGTGGTAGTTACACAACACACACAACCACACAATGTGTTGGTGTGACTTCCACCCCCCTATCCGCCCACCTCTCAGAGTACACTACCTCCTGCACCGTCTATTAAGGCATTTTGTATTTGTGCCCTGAATTTTTTGTGTGTGTGTGTGTGTGTGTGTGTGTGTGGGTTTGTGTGCTTGCAGACATTGCCACTCACAGCTGGTGACCACCCTGACACAAAATGGCTCACGCTACTCCCCAGTGTACGCTTAAAATTGATGTACGCTCTTTTCCTCCCTCCTGTGGAGGGCCGCACTTGAGAGAAACAGCATGATGACACTGACTAGTACGCTTTGCTGTAATTGAATCTAGTTTAAAATCTTTTACATCTGATACACGTAATCGGTGCAGGTGAAAGCTGTAGGAATGCGGTAGCAAATGTAAGCAATTAGTTTGAATGTTCTCACACATTATGTAAAGGTCATATTGAATAGTCAAAGGAGTCAGTGTCCATAGGCAAATTACATTTTCTTATTCCATAGTTTGGTAAATAAACACTTTGAGTCACTTTGTCTTCATTCTCGTTCCCTGTCTAGCCCGTAGCCAATACTGAGGCAGATTTGCTTTAGGAGTCCAAGCTGGTTTTGCTGCGCGTGTGTGTTTTGTGTGTTTGCATTTGCACTGTATGTGTGTGGATCTGCTTTCATTTACGTCCAACAAAGGCTGACTGAAGAGCTCCCGGTTTCTCCACTTCGTATTGATCCGTTAATTGTGGCGCTTAGGTGTAAACATGAATCGATGCTTTGGTGTTGCAACAAACGAGGCACACAGGCTCTAAATTAATTACCCAAAAATAACAAGCGGGGACCCTTGGTGGAGCAAACAAAAGCGAGAAGTGGTCCATAGTCACAATGTTAAATTCAGCGGGGACATCTGAGCTACAGGAGAGTTCTCATAGTGTACCTAATGGAAGAGCATCTTTTTTTAAATTTAGAGATCTGAAATTGTCCAGACACTGGCTGGGGGAAGAGAAGGCACTTCATATCTACTATGCCTCACAGGAGACTCAAACTTTATTATGTTATTCGAGATGAAATGTTATGCATGTTATCCAAGTCATGATATTTAATCATGAATATGGCAGAAAAATAAGAATTAGGTGGCTTATATAGACATACTGATACAGCTTCCACGCTCAGGAATCAGTCTGCTGCCTCCAGGAAAAACTTATATATGTTGAGATCTGCTCAAGAGGTTAGAGCAACAATGTCTGGTCGCAGGCAGGAGCTTGGAAAACGTGACATCCCTCACCACCCTACGCTTTTCATGTTTATAAAGCAGCTTCATCGTTCGCTGGTGTTATTATGCTGAGCTCTGATCCCTCTCCGAGCACAGCGAGTTTGGCATTAAAGGGTTTCATTGAGGAGAGACATTTGAAGTAACACAAAAGTCATAATTGCTGATCTTGGCTTTAACAATATCAAATAACTCACTATCTGAGGGGAACGTCTTATACCATATAAGAGTTCCTAATCCTTTTTTCAGTTTTCTGACACATGCTCTTCTCCACAAGGCAACAAACCTTCAGTTTTCAAAGATGAAAAGCTGACTTAGTTTATTTTTACCCAACGTTGTTCTTTCACTGCACTTCTTCTTCATTGTCCTCTGTTTTTAGTCTTTTCTGTGAATACCTTTCAAGTCCACACGTCTTTGTTCTCTGCTTCCATCCTAATCCTCACTTGCAATTAGTGCAGTCAATAGAGAACATCCTTACGCTCTTGATTTTCTCTGTCACAGTTGTTTGGTAAAAGATCACACTGTGCCTAAAAAAATGTACTAAATTAGTGTAGATCAATCAGGCTTTTTTTTTTTTCTGACACAGATCAACAGTGGGGTAAAAAAAAAAAAGACTTAAATTTCAAAGTAAAGACAAATCGGCACAAATTGATCCAAATCCTTTACACAGAAAAGCGCAACGTTAATATTTGCACATTCTGCGCCCACACAAGGTTCCACTGTTCTGATAACAGAAGAGGAATGTGACACTTATGCTAAAGAGATGACAGTCTACTGTACCTTGCAGATTTTTAGTAGCTGACAAGTTGTAACTTCCGTGACATGAATGCCGACCCTCTCCCACATCCCTCAAGGATTGCGCTGGAGAATAAAGGCAACCTTGTCAGCAGTAATTACGGGCTACACATCACTACCCACCAATTACAGTGCAATATTTTGATTAGTTTGTCACTGCAAACAGGAGCCAAGGTGGTTCTGGGTGAACCACAATAAGGGACACTCTAAGAGTAGAAACAAAACTAACCCAGAAAATTACCATCGCCCCCTTCTCCCATGAGGAGCAAGCAAAACAGTGGCATCAGGAGTATTACTATGGCTAATTTACTACTAAGGAGTAGTATCATATTATTGATAATAATAATAATGATAATGTAGTAGAGATGCAGGGGGTGTCTAAATATCGATAGTATGAATGCCATCACTGTTATTGGTTTCAGATCGATAGTGTGAGATGGGCTCAATACTTTTTTTTTTCCTCTAAGTTCAGTATGTAGCCCACTGACTTGTGGTAAATATAATTATTTTTCTTTTGGCAATGAAAAAAATACCTCAAACATGCACAATAGAAACTGTCAGAGCCTTCTTGTGCTGACTTTCATGTCTATATTATTTCTTGTCTATAGCACATTTAAATAACAAAAGCTGAGCCAAAGTGCTTTAGGTACAGGCACTTTTAGATTTCAGGTCCAGGTCCATGACAGACTGTTCCCCCAAATATAATCTGCCTTTATAGGTTGAAATGATCAGGTATTTGAAATACTGGCCCCGTATTTACTTGATCAATACCAAAACTTACTTCCTGGTAAAAATTATCTACATCCAAATTATGCTCAGGCTGATCTGGTTGATGTAAGGCCTGCTGTAATTCAACAGGTCTCAGGCCTTCATGTTCATTTGTCCAAAGATCGTGTAAGCTTGATTACATTGCCTGGCATAGCAATCAAAGGAGAATCAGTGCTTCTTCGAGTGTGAAATAAAGTGTGAATTCTAACAACCGTGCAACTTTTGTTTAAATAGTACCACTCTTGTATTTACATTCTGCTGGAAGAAATACATGTGGGTCTGTGAGGCTGTGTCTCAGATTCAGATGTGGTCTGTCGTTCAAAAGGCTTCAAGTCACAACTAGAACTTTTAAAAACGCGTTACTGTAAGGTGACCTTGAGGGTCTAAAAGGTGCCTATAAATAAAATGTATTATTATTATTATTATTATTATTATTATTATAAAAACAGTTTCTTTTACTCTTTACTTCTCTGTGCTTATTCTGTCTCTGGCTTCTTGTCCTCCTTATCTGTGTGGGATAAAAAAAAGAGAAAATATCTTGGAAATTTTGAGTCAGTACAGGTTTTCGGTAAATTGTAAAATTCAATGGGTAAAAAAAGGGGGTAAAAATCTTCAAAAGATGGCGCATTGTACCATTTTTTTTGTTGTTGTTTTTTTCTTTGGCTCTGGCATTAGGTTCTTTAAAACAGTGTTAACTAACAGCACCAGAATAAACTCCTAGTGCAAGATTAACATTTAGGATTATGGCAAAATTCCTCTTCTACCAAAACTGATTTAAACTATGGTCCACATTGTTATGTATAAAGTATAAACCTTTTGATTTGAGGTCTGCAGATATTTCACAGCCTGGTCAAATGAAAGTGAGTTTGTATCGAAATTGGGGAAATCAGAATAGGTTTTGATGTTTTTTTTGCCTTGAACAAACCCTTTGAAAGAGAAAAAAATGAAAAAAAAAAAAGCAACCAAAAAAATAGGTACAGACATGCCTAAACAAAATTAGTATGTGCAGATCCTTGTCATGGATGGTACATGTAGGGTTGAGGGAAAGTACTGTGATTGGGGTTGAGAAAAGGGGGGAGAGGGTAAAGTGCATTTTAGTGCAGTAGATTGGTTTGACCATTGTAACCCCTATACACATGGGCCCCCTTTCTCTTTCTCACTCACACACACACACACACACACCCTTCACTGATGTGTCACTGGTAAAACACGAGGGACTGAGAGTCGGACTTCAGAGGAAAAGCTTAAATGCTCGTTACTGGCCCAAGAGACCTGATGAAAACAACATCTCTCTAAATCAGTTGTGTTTCTTTCTGTCAGCCTTCCTTTTTTCCCCACATGAATTCTTACTCCTGTCCTGTTCTCAATCCGTCACTCTGTCAGTCTCGCAAGCCATCTATTTTTTTGGTTCTCTTTCTCTCTCTGCATGCTATTCCTGGCATATTGTCCTCTTTCCCAGATGGTGGTTGATTTGGGAGACATCTCACTCTGCTCTCCACATATGGAACCCCTTCACCAGGAAGAGAGACTTGTGATACCCCCTTCCTGGCTGTCTAGGGCTAAGCCAAATCCCAGATCAGATCCCTGTGGAGGACACGTCCCTCTCACTGGGTGTCCAGGTACACCCACGACTGTCAGGCTGGACTGGAACTGCACACAAACAAACAGACTCACAAATACAAGCTCCCATCTTTTAGATGGCTCTTAAGGGGCTGTTTGTGGCATTGAATCTGTCATGTTACATTTTGCCACTATGTGAAATATGCTAATTTCCCCCCAAGCCATATGTAATATGGTTATATCATTTTATTACAATATATATTAGTTTAATTTCCAAAATTACAACAACCAATATTAGATAATCCCTTGAGTGTGCATGGTCTAGTTCTCAGATACGTTTTCCATATGTATGTAGATGACTTCATATATGTACGAAAATGAATGCATAGGCTGTTGCTATGGGAGTTAACTGGAATGTGCTTGCGATCACTTTATTTCAGTTGATTTGAATACAGGCGTGCATCGAGCTGGCTTGAATGGATAACTAACACGCTTGGTGTACTGGGACAGGAGGGATAGCAAGCAATGGCTGTGGGAGTCAGGGAGCAAAACTGAGACATTAGATAGAGAGGAAGCCTGGGAGACATATAGAACCATGTTCATAAAGTTTTACTGGGATGTAAAATTTGCTGATTGTTTATTATCCAAGTGAGAGGAAACTGAAATTGCCCAGCAAAGCCACTGTGAAGAGCAGTTATTAATTGCAGTGAGCTTTGTTGCCGCCACGGGTGTAATGATCAAGTGTGGACTGTTTTAATCAGGCTTGGCATGATCTGATGAGCTCTGAAAAGTTGGTGTTACACACTGATAGATTTCTGTAAGAATTAGCCCTTTGAGGGAACGAGAGAGAGATAGAACAATTAAAATGAGAACTTTCCAAGAATCATAATGAATCAAAATGCGAATGCTGGAAAAAGTTCAAACTGAAGATAGAAAGTTGCAGGAAGAAACAGAAAGATGTGGGGAAAGCAAAATCAAAGAGGGGTACACTGATTGAGAAAAGCATACGTGGATGAGGATCTGGTAAATACTCACACACACACACACACATAGACAGAAACTGCAGGAGCAGCAGGACTGTGTAGTGTAAGCAGGTGTCCTACGGGAGAGAGTGTACCATTAGCAGATCATTTCCCTCTTCGCTCCAACAGGCCCTCCTCTATCATACCTCTGCTGTCAGCACTGCCTCAGAGGATTATGGAGAAAGAAAGAAAAAAGAAAGAGGGGAGAGAAAGAGCGATAGAGAGGGAGCGAGAGAGAGAGCAAATGGGTGAGAAAGAGTAGAGAGTAGAGTGTGAAATTGAAACTTGCATAGCCCCTGTGTGCCCTCAAAGCTGTGATTATTACCCGGTAGGCATTTTTTTCCCCCTTTTATTCCAATCTGTATCCCTTCTGGGAAAATACAAGCAGGACATAATGTGCATTGTGAAGGAGAATGTCCATATTTGCTTCATGGTTTTTTGGGCCACGTTACCAGAGGCTACTATAAAGTAAAAATGGAAAACTGAGCTGGTGACAGAGTGGTATTGAACTTGGAATTCTTATCCACACAGTAGACATTGCTGAAAAATGTTTCTGCTGATTGTTGTTTTGGCGGAGTGGGTCAGCCTGTGACACCTCCCCAGACCTCTGATCCTCTGTCTCTAATGAGAGCTGCGTTAGCTGGGGGCAAAGTGGTGGCCTGGCTGGCAATGAGTCCACTGTCATCAGAGATAAGGACGCCTCTTCACAGCCGAAGCCCAGGGACAGGAGGAGGAGAGGTTGTAGAGATGGAAGGTCAAACAGGAGTGGTGAATGCATAAGGGCGATGGGGGTCAGAGTGGGTTAATACAGTGGGAAGAGAGACAAGGGAGAGAAGCCCAAATCCTGCACAGCCCACAGCTACTGGACATTAAAGAGACGTAAAGTGATATCACATGCGAGGCTTTACTGTGGCATCAAAGCAGGCTGTAAAACAGTCACAAGCTATAAATAATGTTGTGTAAGTAAGGCTGTAATAGCTCACATAATAAATGCTATTGCACACATGGGATCATACACATGTTCAATGTGCAGATTGTACACATGCAGTCATGTATACAAATATAAAGATACTGGCTGTTAGAATGCTTTCCATAGGTTTAAACATAATACTGTTTAATAAACAGATGCAACCCAGCCTTGTGTCTGGACTAATGGAAAAAGGGGCAGCTTCTTATTTAAGGTGTTTACACACCTGGAGTGTTTAGTCTGTTTAAATGGAACGTCGGTTCATTTTCCTCCTTGTGCAGGTGTGACCAAAACAACTGCACCAAGACCCTTTGGACGAGGCAGTCTTGGTACAGTTCCAAACAAACTCCAGAGCGGTTCGTTGATGGTGTGAGTGTGATCTGACCCTGATCCGAACCAACTTCCAGGTGTATGTCCCACAGTTACGTATGCTTTGAATTCTTACTGCAGGAGGGTACTATAGATGTGCAAAGGGCCTCTACGGGCTAGCAAGTAGCTCTGAAATGAATGTAAAGTCTCTGTTCTGCAGTAGTTCAGAACACAGCACCTTCTTCCTGTATTTTCCTTTGTTGCTCCCGCCCCAAACATCTCCTGCCAATGAGCGGACTGAACATTGTCATGTGGTTTGTAGTGAGACATTTTAATTTGCTTGGAGTTCACTTGGAGTGAAAACAAACCGAAAAGGAAAAAGCTACAATTTTACAAAATCCTCAGGTAGAGTAAACAAACTATAGGTGTAAAAATGCCCTTAGAGTGATGAAAAGAACAATTATGAAAGTCAGAAAAACTTTTTTTTGTGTTTTGGTGGAAAACATTTAGATTAAACCTTTTTTTTTCTCCTTGGGTAAGGGCAGAACAAAGTCTAAACATATTTCAGCACGGACACTAGTAGTAAACACCAGAGAAAGAAAAGGGCAGTTTTCTTCTTTTGAGTTGCCAGAGGCACACACCCATCCAAGCTTAGCAAGACTCACAGAAGAAAGACACCTACACAGACTTGGAAGCACCCATCAATCTGAGTTTATTAAATATCCACAATTTCACAGAGTTACACAAAACTGCAGAATCCACATGTTCATTCTGAAAATGCAAAGTTTGGGCACGTTTTCACACACTGCACATCAGTGGTAACTTCCTTAATTATTCATAATCAATCATTTCTAACTAACAGTAAATCACAATCTGACTCTGTGTGTGACAGCTTATCTGTCTGAATTATTAAAGTATGCAGTTAAATCATTCCCTCTGCTACACAGCTGTCGGAACGTTTTATTGTACTCTTAGTAAGTCTTGATTGCTTTGCACATATTTTAATGAACAGCGTTTTCTGGTTAGTTTAATTAGGGGCAGGATTCAAAGCCAGAGATGGTAAAACTAACACTGTGACCTCTCAAATTATCAAAGCAACTAACAAAATATGACAAGTTTTTAATTTGACCATCTTTTTAAGAACTTTTGGTGTTAGCTGATCTATCTGCAACTGAAACTCTGCATTTGTACAATGCAATTAAACATAAACATATTAGTGCTGTCAACATTAATCACGTTAAAATGACGTTTACGCCATAGCCACATTGACGCGGCAAATCTCCTCTAGCGAGTTAGCCCGGATCGCCACGTGTGTGGGGCTGCATGGGGCTGCATGGCGCTAAGTGGCTAACAGATTTGCTACATTAATGCAGCTATGGCGTTAACGTCATTTTAACGAGATTAACCCTTTAAAGCCGGTGGGAGCGGGCACGCTCCGTTTTCCCTAACTATTTTTAAATCCCGGTAGCACTGCAACCACGTAAGCTAGCGCAATAATTTTTTTTGCATATGAAACCGGAGGAGTTGTACTTACATCTTATGCCATCAGCTTGTCCTAGGTCACGGTTTTCTTCCACATATTGCTTTGCAAAAATTGCATAAAAAGCACTTGCAGCAACAAAAACATAATATTCCAGAAACACGCTCAGCTGTTCATAACACTTCCTGAATAGAGTCAGCGCGAACTATCACATGTCCGCCATTACCTGCCCCAAACTGGAAGTGACGTCATTTTCGCGGAAATGTAGTTTTTACCATCAGTATATAAAAATTGGTGTATTTCAAAAATAAAACTATGAAGACACTCAAAATAAATTTCCTGTGGTGGGAAACTATTTTGTGCAACTTTTTTGTATTTACAGTTTTGAGGGATACGCCTCTTAAATTTCTGTAACTAGAAGTTTTTGTTAAAAAACCAAAAACGATTTTCATTTTTTTTTGTAGTTTATTGCACTTTGTTGCAATTTATGTAATTACTATGCACTTAATGCATACATATTATTAAAATTTGGGCTATAATGGTTGTATTGATGTATAGCAACTTGAAATGCTCCCAAAAAATGGCACTACAGCATGTACAAAATATAATATAAGCTCTGGTGGATTGGTTCTATTGTAGGTCTTAAAGGGTTAATGCTGACAGCACTAAAACATATATAGTATTTGTTGTGTACATGGACTTTGTACACATACAATAGAGTCCACATTAGAGAATTCAGTGGCAAGAGAAGGAGACCTTTGAATGACCCAGGCTAAGAGTCAATTTGCTACAAATAGACACCCTAAGACAGATGAATATTGTATTGGCCATCATTCAAACGAAAATAAAGGTTTTTAGTTAAACTGCCAGTAAAATACTTTCAGAATTGAGTGCAGATATCAAGATTAAGCATCACATCTTTGATGCTCACCATGACAAAGGCCTCTCTGTCAGAATATCAATGATGTGATGAATTAATGATTTGTGAGTTGTCAAACAATAACGTCTCTGTCACAGCCAGCTATTGATGAGCCATCTAACAGAGAAGGCAAATGATTCGAAGTGGGCTGGTTGTTATGTGCAGTCACTGAATCACAGAAGGGCATCAGAAACACATTTAACCCAAGAATATTTCTCAAGTGTCTGAAATATATACTAAAAAAAGATTGTATAATTGTACTTCCTGGAGATTAAAAAAAGCCCTAAACTTTAAGGTTAAAGGAGAATGTAAGTTGTTATCCATATAACTAGCTTGAACTGAAACAGAGAAGCAATTATGTTAAAATGGAATTTAGTTGACGACCTAGTAGTAAAATGTGACAACTGTATGTTGAGAGGTCAACCAGTTGCAAATTCTTTTGGACAGCAACTCCATGAAATGAATGCTATTCTGGAGCTACTTGCTTTGCAAAATTTAACTCACAGCTCTGACGGGTGTCTAAGACTATCTTTGCTCAAGTGAAATAGGCGCAGTGAGTTGCGGTGGCAGCTTGATCTAATATTCAGCATATGATTCATGCTTTCCGATGTCTTTTAACCAATTAACTGGATCATGAGATTCAACATTAAATTATATATGGAATATATAACATTATTATATATTCCATAACACAAAAAGAACATGAAAAACTGAAACTTTGATTAAGGCAGGGATATGATGTGTTTTCCCTCCATAAATTATAGGGAACAATGCAGTGAGCCATGCTTTGCTAGTTCAGGTGCCGATTGCCATGTAGGGTCAGCGGTGCCAAAGCTGACCTGACAGACAGAGTGGCTGTCCATTGAGGGTATACAGAAATGAAAGCTTCGACCCGGATCAGTGAAGCATCCGACACACAAGCCTGCGCTTTTTCAGTCTCTGAGGCAGGAGCTGCCTTTTCTGTCACTCACTATGCGAACACAAGCACAGACCAATTGGGCAGAAACAAAAGAATGCACACACCAAAATACCAAGATGGACAATTAAGGAGCCTGCTGTCTTCATCATTGTCTTGCTATGACTGATGAAGCCCTTTGCACACATATACTTCTGTAAGACTATAGTGGCGTTTTTGAAATCACTTTTAATCAAATATGTCAAATCACACCCCTACAATGATATTGAATCATGAGCTTTCTCCCTGTGTTGTGACTTTTAAGTTTTTTTTCCTTTTTGTCATTTTTTAAAATAAATTATTTTATTTGTTTTTTTGGATACAGTAAGGCTCATTTTCCATGAACTGAGGTACCACATTCATGATAGGCAGATCCAGGTGCCAATGATACTACAAATGTGTGCCTCACTTACAAAAAAAAGTAGATTAAATAAATATGTTTTTATATTTAGTATTTTAATAGTGTTGAAATCTGACATAAATGCTTTTAACCCAAGCTTTATGGATATTATAGATGCCAGTTTACGCATTTCCAATGCAATATATTTGAATACCACACAATATAAGGTTAATTGCTAAACATTCTTGTTTTTATGAAAGGTGGTCAATGGAGCACAATATAACCCAGAATATTATGTGCTGTGGAAGATTTCTCTACATACATCATACAGCGCCAGGTTTGTTCATATGTCATTTCTAAGTATTTATGTTTTTTATGATGCTAAATGAGCAAAGTGGTTAGCATTAGTTTTAAGTCAAGGCTAGTTTCTGAGCAACACAAAATCCACATATAATCTCAAGAATCTGCAGCAGTGGTGGCAAAATAACACAGTGACTAAGAGGGCAGAGAGGTGTCAAATGAACATGGTAGCAAAGAGGATAAACAAACTAAAGCTAACATATCATTTGTACTAAAAGGGGTTTGCTAGATATTATTCAGGGATTTAAGAACTTAAAAAAAATTAAAGAACAAATTAAAATGTAGATATGAGGGAAGAACTTGAGGATTATTAAAACCTGAAGCAACAAACGAGCTATCAAGCCAAACTCTATGAGTGAAACGAGATAGCAGTAGAAAAAAAGTTTGAACACTGAAAAAAAGCCTTCCTTCAAATCCAGAAAATATCTCAGAACAGACTGGCAGCCCAATATAGATGAAACCAACTTAACAACATCTGTTTGTTTAGCCTGGGAGGACCAGAGAGCAACTCGGTCTCACAGTTCATTGAGCAATCTCAGAAAACCCAACTCTACAGGGACCTGCAAATACAGGGGTCACACCAAACTTCAAGGCTGAAACCGGACTCCTGTGGTGGATTGTACTCAGTACAGAACAAAAGGAACTAAGTGAAACAAGGAATGATAAAATAAGTTAATATTTATTTTAACCATGAATATGCAACAGGAATAATATTGCAAAAAATGTGTATAGTGGTATAAACAAAGACTAAACGAGAGATTTAACAAGAATAAAGAATTATCAAAAAAAAATTACACAGTAAAAAATTCATAGAGATATCTGTATATTCCTCCAAAAGATAACATCTTCAAATTATAATTTACAGATATAGCAGTAATCTCATTGCAATATATAATTAATTTTGATTGAGATGCTGCAAATTTTTAGGGCTAGTGGAAGTAGGTTTACTCAAAAAAGAATCAGGGCAGGTCAGGTACAAGGTATTTATGAAAATGGTAATTTTTGAGACTCTGAACTTAACTTCATTCTGCTAATGTGAAGTTCACTTTTGTAAACCATTTATTTCCTTTGTCTTTGCTTTCTTTTTGGTTGTTAATATAAAGGGAGGAGATTAATATATATAATATTACTGGTTCTTTGGTGAAGCTTAAAGCCCCCAAAAAGTTTTAAAAAATGAGTAAGGTAGGAACATCAGCAACAAACATGTGAGAAGCCAAAGAAGCAAAGCCCTGTATTAAAGTCAGCAGTTTCCAGCACCATCTCTTCATCCCTTCATCTTTACCCTCTCCTCTGTGTGTGCCCCTCAGCTCTTCTGGTTAGCGCGTACCCACCACACCTCCCTGTGCAGGTAAGAGGGTTGAGGCTCTGCTGAGAGATAAAAGCTTGCAAGGGCCTCCTTTAATCTTTCCTTTCCATTTTTGAACATTTTTTCCCCTCCAATTCAGCCACCTTCCTCCCATGCCTCACCTCCCGATTTATGACGCTTTTATCGCCGTGTTGTTTAGGTTTGCCTTTTGTTTCTGCCACAAACAGTTGGTGCTTGAATTCCCTGATCTGTTTCTGAATCTCCCCCTCTTTAAAGTCAGTCTCTTTTTTCTCTTTTATTCTCCTTTTTTTAACCCCCTTTCCTCATTCTCCTGCTGTCCTTTTGCTGTATGTTTCCCCTCTCCCCTCGTCTCTCAGCTCTTATCGTCATTGTGTTTATATGATTTTGAGAGTTGATAGAAGAACCCTGGGCAATCTTTTACTCAGACGCCAGACTTTCATTTTCCTCTGCCTCATACATCAATCTGCACCTTGCTTTGTCTTTGACCAAAGAGGTATCAAATAGACAGCTCCAGCCAAAGCATATTTATTTCTTTCTTTAGAAACGTATTCTCCCAAGCCACTATCAGAGTCGGCAATAAAGGGACATCGAAATGTTATTTCTTAGCTTTCTTCTCCCTTTACCCCTCTCACAATTTCCATTGCTTTCTTGGTCCCAGTGTTGTCATTTTACTTTGAGTGAGCTCTTCTGTTGATCTCCCTGTGTGCCACACTTTGAACTCCTATAAGTAACAGAGAATGAAAAAAAATAAAATAAAATACTTGAAGTATTTGCATAGTAAAAGTAAATGAAATACTCTTTAGTGCAACGTTTTCAGCTGATTAAAAAAAAAACTATAATCAAGAAGGATCACACAAGACAGAGATTTAAGGTTCACTTACCCATGTGTTCTGTTATTTCGGATGATTGGACCTTTTATCAGGATTTGGTGGGCGTGCAGAGACCATGCTTGATTGATGCTTCCTTGACTCGTCTAGTAGCAACCGGGGTGAAACAACTTTCACTGGCTTCAAGTGTCATTCTGTTTTTGAGAAAATTACATTGTCTGTTGTTGCTGAGCAACTTGCTATAAAAACTACCTTTTTATTCTCTTTATTCCAGCATCACAGCACACACACTAACAGAAAAAAAATGATTAAAAAGTAATTGATGACTAACTTCAACAGGCTCCCACATACCAAGACTTAGTCAATAGCCCTGCTATCAGCTCTTTGAGCCTCTATTTAGGAGTTTGACTTAGATCACGCTCAGAATGATAATGTGCTGAGCAAAAACATTGTTTTTCATGTTCAGTGTGACTAGAAGGTCACACTGACTAGAAAGCTAGAAGGTTCAGGCCTCAAATCCACCATCTGGTCTGGGGTCTTTCTGTGTGCAGTTCGCATGTTCTGCCTGTGTCTGTGTTTGGTTCTATCCGACATCTTTCCACAGTCCAAAGGCTCACTGGTGCTTCAACATTGCCATTAACATGCATAAACACAAAAATGACACAACACATGTAAAGTTAGTGTCATTCTTAACTAGCTAGCATTAATATGGTCATGACTGTGACCAACCAACTGGCTGAAAGTTGTTTAGCTTTCGGCTACAAGATGGCAAGAGTTAGAAGCACAATGCATTGAACTGTTATGAACTGGCTGTAAGTAAAAGACAGATGTACCGTTTGACTCTAAAAAACATTTGCCTTCAAAGTAAAGGTTGTGCCCTCCTGCTGCAAGCAACACCTTTCACCGTTCGTCATGAACGGTGGTTGCCGACAGGTCTCTAAGCCTGTGAGACTGAGGCCTAAACAGATGACAGAAATTCTCAGCTAGGGGCTGGAACTTCTTTAACCAGTGGTTAATAGCTATTGACATTTCTCTGTTTCAACTTTTAAATATAGTCTGTTAGGTTTTGTATTGTTGATTGTCATTTCTGCTTAGAAATATTTAACCATATATGCTTAGAGGTGTATAATCAATTGTGTAGTGATAGGCTGTGTGATCTTTAGCAGGCTACAAAGGCTTGGTGTGTATTCCACACTAGAATGCACACCTACATCCTGGGAGCATGGGAAGAGGTCGTACCTTATCTTATTGTTTTATGGTAGGATAAACGTGGCTATATTTGTTTTAGGCTAAGTGCCTTTTGTTTAGATGAACTGTTGGACTTCCAGACCAGCAGGTTTAGGGAAGTTATTTATGGGGTCACACTCTGCACACACACACACACACACAGTACTCTTTGTTTGTATGTAGACGTCATATGTTAATGAACCTATGCATATTCATGTAACCTAAATAAAAGAGCAGTGTTACGGGGGAACGGACGGGAGCAACTGGGGTCAAGCGAAGGAACGGCGTTTGTCCGGTTCTCTCCCGTGCACGAGAAACATGAAGAACTTTGCCTACTTCGTGTCTTGCTTGCTGTGTAATTATATTGTCTTCAACGTTCCAGCGAATAGGTTCAAGCTACAAACCTATCATAGTCCATTATGTAATTGCTGAAGTTCAGTATATAAAAATGCACAGTGCACTTCATGTTCTGCACTGTGGAAGCACGTGATTTGAGACGAATATTAGTTTTTTGTGTTAGCATGCTAACATCTACTTAATATTTTCCAGTAGTCTCTACAATTGACATTGGTGGCAAGTGTATTGGTTTGACACTGGATATATTAGTGATATAATTTTAAGATGGTGATAACAGGTCAGGGAATTTTCAAAGATAGGAAAATTAATCCTGAGAAGTACTTCATTGTCTGAATCAAAATTCACAACAGTCTATTCAGCGATTGCCTGTACACTTCTTCTTTCAACAAAAGTTCTTAGGTTTGAGAGAAAAAGAAGCCAGCCCCTAAGACATCACCAATCAATTCATGAATGGTGAACCATGGATTTCTGCACTGTGGCAGTCTTACGAAAAGTTAAAAGAAAGGAGACATTTCCTTTTGGCCTACAGTGATCGACCAGTCCGGTATTTTCACACTCAAACATAAACACAACAGCTTTTATATCTCTTTGGAATACAGGACGTTTTCACTTTCTCAGGACAGGCATAAAAAATGTCAGTCCAGTCAGTTCAAAGCAGTAGTGGTTCAGTTTAACAGTGGGTGAAGGCTTTCTGTCTGTACAGAGCACGTGGCTGTCTGTCTTTATCTTCCCAGTTGTCTTTGTCGACAATACATCGTACTCAGTATGAGATTTCACTCATCCTGTTATAAAATCTGATGTATACAGGACTTTCATGTACAGAAAAGAAACAGTCCACAGTTACCAAGGAAGTAGACATGTGAGACATTTTTGTTTTTTCTTTTTTGTCTTTTACTTTCATCTTCTAGACTTACTTTCTGTTCATAGAAAAACTGTAACGACATCAATTTGATGCTGTTTCTCTGTTCTTTCAGTTTTTTTCTATTTTTGTTTATTTTTCTTTAAAACGATAAAATCTCCAGCCTCTTATACTTAAAAATTATACTACAAATAATTTTTTCAACTACTCTTAAATATATGTGTGTTGCTATGCATTCTTTATTTTTCTTTTTGTTAAAATGTTCTGGGTTTTGTTTTGTTTTTTTCCCGCCTGTCCCATTTGGTTCTTTTGCCATCAGAATTATTGTCTAAAGGCAAAGAAAGATGCCCAACGGATTTACTTTGTCAAATGGACCATCCCGGCCTTGCCGTATTGGTCTATTTGATTCACCTTTGCTTTTATTGTTTATTTTATTTTATTTTCACTTGCTACACACGGGACAGACATGATTGGGGGAAAGAAAAGGGAGAAAGAAAGAGGGAAAGAAAAATGTTCTGGGTTTTTAAGTGAAAGAGGAAAGGAGGAATGCTACATAGACTATTTACTATGTTCCTTACAAATCTGTGTCGTTTTTGTCAAGTCACTGGAAGAACCTCAGTTATTGGGTTCTTTGTGGCAACTAAGTCCCCAAGCTGCGTTTAAACTTTTTGCAACATAAATCGTCACATGTTAGTTAGGGACTCACATGCAAGTAAAACTGGACCAGCTGCCAATAATTAAGGAGTATAACCCTTTTCTTTGTTAATTACTTATATCTTATTATACCAAATGGTAATTAAGTGTGATATTAACATTCAAAATCTAGTAGTACTTTAAGTCCAAACTACATTTATAAAAAGTCAAGACCACAAGTACTTTGTTACATAGTAAGTATGCTGTGGAAGATCAAAGAAGACCATTTAAAGAATTGTGCTGTTTAAATTTGTTTTTTTAATTTGTGCTCTACCAACCTGTGGATCTACATTTTACATTTGTCCAAGATTTATTTATTCTTTAATTAAGGATAAACTCTATAATCCCATGGCAACACCTTCAAGTTTGAGAATTTATTGTTGATCACAATCCTTTGCAGGAACATGACTATACGCATCTTGCTATCCTATTAATTTTGTTTACAGAAATGAAGATGGAAGAAACTCATTAATGGCTAATATTGACAGTAAACATCAGAATAGGATAGTTTCACATTGATTGTTAAGGTGTGGAGGTTGCTGAGCATAATGATAATCATCCACGGAAGGTTTGTATGTGTGTTTGATTAAGATGTGTGGGATGCTGAATAGCAGACAGACATTGTGGATAACAAGCATAGGCACCCCTAATCAAGGCTTTGCTTACTCCTCAGTAACAGTATTAGGTCACCCGTGATTGATTCAAATGAGAGGAAGCATCAAGACATTTTTTACAAGTCTTTTAAGCCTGAATTGCTGTGCGAGTATCAACATACGGAAGTTCTGTTTAATTTCAGTGAGAAAGTTTGGAGTGTATGCACTTGAGTGTATGAAATATAAAAACACAATGGAGCACAAGCCAGAGATTTTTAAAAAAAAAAGGAAAGAAAAATCCTGCACGTTTCATGTTTAGTGTTTTATAGTCCTCAAGAGGGCAGCTGCAAAGAAGAGAGTGTGAGAACAGCTGCACAGAAGTGTTTGAGAAAATCCTAAAATGTGTAGGTGTTTTTTTTTTTTTTTCAATCAATAGGTCCTCTAAATCAAAGTATTTAATGAGTGTGAACTACTGCTGTGTTTACTTTTTCCTCATTCAAGTTCATCCACGGCATTGGGCAGGATCAATTTGTTTGTTGTCTCCAACACTTAAGATTATTAATTATATTTTTACAATTTAAAACTGAGCAAGTTTATAATTACTTTGGCAATCCTAGGCACTGTGAACCAGTCCAGTTAGAGGCTTGTAATGCATTGTTTATATGAGTATCTTGAGTCATATTTGAGCGATGTCCATGATAAATCACTGTCAAGGTTGGATTTAATTGTTTGCAATTGCCAGCTGCTTGCCTTTTCTGTTACTTCAGATGCTTGATTTTTTTTTTCTTTTGCTGTGTGCTTTGGGGAAGATGTAATATTCAGTGCAGCTGTTTTGAGTGTTACCACACCACTGAATGTCAGCTCAGTAGGCTGTTATCACCTTGTTTAATGATAGTGGTTCAGCAGCATTACTGAAAAGACATATAGGCGACGTATTTCCACTTTAAACGTCTCATTGAGATTCGGGAGGTGTGAAAGAGGCATACATCAGATGGTTTTATCCTTGGAGATTTGAGTGTAAAACTTTGTTATTTACTTGCTCTTAACTTTAGTTTTCACATTTTTGTTTCATTTTTACATAGCGAGTGGTTAGATTTAAGGCACCTAAGCTGCTTGAATAGGGTTTGTGAAAGATCATATTTGAGTTTAAATAAAAAACTTCATAATGTCATACACAGATTCTGATTCTGATTTTCTGCTTATTTAAGAAAAACTGCAAGGTACAGGAGTAGATCTTATAGCATTATGTATGGGAGTGATTACAATGATATTGGCTCTTGGCTGGTAAAATTCTAGAATAGTGGGAACTTATTCTTTATAGTTTAGGTCCTACTTTGTTTCACTATAAAGTGAAACAAAGTAGGACCTAAATTTGAATAATGTATATTTCGATTTCCCTCTGGAAATTTAAACCTTTGTAAAAAATTCCTTGACTATTTTCTTCTGGTTAACCTTCAGAGAATGAACTATTTTTCCTAAATCAGTAACTTTAAACCATAAACATTCCCATAATAAAAATGTATTTTAAACTATAAGCATTTAGCGAAACCTGCTGAATTTGAGTTTTGCTTATGGCAAACCATGATTTTTCTGTTGCTTTTGCATGGGAGGTGACTCCACATCACAGACCAAAACAGACTTCGTTTAAGCTGAAGAATGTAGTATCAGTTATCAAGACTGCACTTAGCTTTTGCATGTTAAAAGAACTATAAGGTCTTTGGGAACCAGGGGTACCTGAAATAGCTCAGTACCAGTACTCTTTATAAGGGCATTCAATCACACTGCTGTAACGCAAACACAAGAAAATGTATCTCAAAATAACCTTATTACAGGCACAGGGTCTGGCTTACATTTACAAACAGTCCTGACCTAATTCAAGACTTTGAGAAGCCCTGATCTGCACACTGCATATATGTATCTAAGGTAGGCAGCTGTAAGCAGCTTATCTGTGTAGTCTACCAATTGAAAGCCAATTTTATAAAAGCCAAATCCATAAGCAGCTTCTAAAACATAGAATTTTGCCGAAGAGAATACCTGAGTGGGAGATTTATCCTTTTGAATGGATTGCAGACTGTTCTGTAGGGCTGGGAGGCTCCATCAGACTTAATGTTTTAGGATGTCACCCATTCTCAATCAAACACAGTTTAGTCAATAAAGGTGTCTGAAGTAAAAAAATCACATCCGTATTGGCCTGGTAAATGGCCTGTATTTATATAGCGCTTTACTAGTCCCTGTGGACCCCAAAGCGCTTTACAGTCAGTCATTCACACACTGGTGATGGCAGCTACATTGTAGCCACAGCCACCCTGGGGCGCACTGACAGAGGCGAGGCTGCCGGACACTGGCGCCACCGGGCCCTCTGACCACCACCAGTAGGCAACGGGTGAAGTGTCTTGCCCAAGGACACAACGACTGAGATTGTCCAAGCCGGGGCTCGAACCGGCAACCTTCGGATTACAAGGCAAACTCCCAACTCTTGAGCCACGATCGCCCTTATCGTAGTTGACAGAACAAAAGATAGTGTAAAGTATAAACTCTACACCCTGATATTGTAAAGCAAACTTGAGTAAACTTAATTGTCCCATATTCTTGGGAAAACAAAGATTGAAATGCTGATTTGTACACGAGAAGAAGATAGTTTTCAACTTCCTGGATAGACAATTATTATCCTTTAGAATGACATAGAAATACACAGAAATCAGGAGCTTGGACAATGTAATTGGGCAGAATACATACCCAAAATACTTCTTCTGAATAATTACCATTAAAATTGCAATTACTCTCTTCAGCACTACACTGCTTAACAAATTTAATTGACTACCACCCATTTGGTTAGTACCAATACCTGTTCCATCAGTTCTTTATGTGCAAGGTCTTTAATCAAAATGTTTTTAATGCTAGAATATAATTACTAACCACAAACTTTCAAATTTGCTGTTTTAGAAAAAAAGCTGAAAAAATAGTATAACACTTTATTTTGCCAAATTACAGTTATTTACTTGCATTCCCAAATAATAAAAAAAATGGTTTCAGTGGTTAAATGTTATGCTTGATTATTTTCTGACCTCTCAGAGAAGTCCAGTTCACCATCTCAAATTTGGATATAAAAACATTAATTCAGTAAATTTTAGTTTCAAACACATTTTTGACAGTTTTCTAGAATATTTGTGTTTTCTTATTTTCATCACAGGTGGTCTAATACATTTCTTAAAGCTGTAAATAGTAGTACTTAAAAAAAGTAGCTGTATCGAGGATATCAACATTTTGGAACCCAATCTGCATGCCAGGTAATTGCAGCACCTACAACCTTTTCTATGTAGCAGTTTGAAGCCTAAATGAAGCTCTGACCTTCCATTTGCTCTCTCTTTATCAGTTCCTGTTTTTCTTAAATTGGTTTGATTTCCTTAAGGTGCTTTTTTTTTTCTTTATTTTTCTCCTTCCTTTGATTAAATCAAAGCCCCTGTTTCTCATCTCACACCACATGCTTTAGCCACTTCTTTGACGAGGTGCGTTCACAGTCTCCATGATTTCTGATCTTTCAGTTATGATTTAAGTTGAAATACACAGGAACACATTTACACTGAGTCCACTGAGTGTTTGCAGCTACATTTACACTTTCTGAAGTCTTCGTATTTTTATTTATTTATTTAAATATCAAAGAGCCATTTGAATGTTTAGAGTAAATAATGTAGCTGAAAGTAAAGCAGAGTTAACATATCTCTCATTTAGAGTTTAGGTTTATAGTACTACTAGTATTATTATAAGTACTGCATAATAGATTGGCTAATAGTTTTCCGTGTTAGCTCCACAGAAAACAGAAACTCTGTATACATATGGAACTGATGAAATGCCTTTTCCTCTCTGCTCTTGGCAGTCAACTGGAACTCTTTGAAAATTAGGTGATTTAATCTGAAGCTCATTCCCCATTGCATTAAAACACACATTGTGTTTAAATGAGCTCTAATTAAGGCCTTACTATGCATTTGTGATAAATGGTGGCTTCAGTTTTTTGAATCTTGTTAATGTTTTTCCACTTATCATGGAAACACATTATTATTTTAACTATACACTATCCCAGCCCTCTCCCTTTAGGTAAAAGTAAATAACACAGAGGCAAAGAAAAGAGGAAAAAGAAAAGAGAAAGCACAGACAGTAAAATAAGGAAACAGCTCATTATTACAGCTAATGCTTTTGAATCACTTATCACTAAGTAACAGCACAGGTGCAGGCAAGCCATTATAACAGTCGCAAAGTGTGCTGGGATAATGGAAGGTCCCCAAAAGGCCGCCTTTACTTTCTGAGGACGTTGGAAACACCTGTATGGGCAATTACAGACAAGGAGCAACAATGCACAAGAGTCAAGAATGTTCACAGCACAATTTCTAATTAAACCATAGGGTTAAGGGAATTGGGAGGGAAAAAAATCCCCATCACTTTTATGATTGAACAACAAAACAAGGATAAATCGACTGTGGGGTTGTTCAGATGAGGAGCCCTCTAACTCCCAAGGAATGATCAAAACACAAGCAAAGAGAAAGCAAAGAGAGAGGTTCCTTCTTGTCTGCTTTACACTGATATGCTGTTAGCGGTGTTTAAAAATGCACCATTAATTTCTCTCTCTCTCTCTCTCTCTCTCTCTCGCCGGCATAGTATACTGAAACATGGTCAAAATGGGAGATGCCCCCTAAGGGTGGTGGAGAATGACCGAGCTAAGATCCTGTGGGACTTCCAGATACAGACGGACAAAATGGTGGTGGCTAACCAACTAGACAAACTGAAGAAGACGGCCGTAGTGATCGATGTAGCGGTTCCGAATGACAGCAATATCAGAAAGAAGGAACACGAGAAGCTGGAGAAATACCAAGGGCTCAGAGAAGAGCTCGAGAGGATGTGGAGGGTGAAGGTAACAGTGGTCCCAGTGGTAATCGGAGCACTAGGTGCGGTGACTCCCAAGCTAGGCGAGTGGCTCCAGCAGATCCCGGGAATAACATCGGAGATCTCTGTCCAGAAGAGCGCAGTCCTGGGAACAGCTAAGATACTGCGCAGGACCCTCAAGCTCCCAGGCTTCTGGTAGAGGACCCGAGCTTGAAGGATAAACCGCCCGCAGGGGCGTGGGGGTTTTTTTTTTTTTAATAGAGAAAGAGAGAGAAAAAGAGCTCGTTTAAACTACCACTCTCAGTTGTCAGCTGAAACATCAGCTCCCATTGGCATTTTACACGATATGACTAGCATATTGATTACTAGGTAACCTAATGGTAGGTAGGAGGACTTAATTGAACTTAAAGGTGCAGCCAGTAAATTGTCAGCTTTGCACAAGAAGGGAGAAAAAGATAAACTGCCGCTATCCAAAGACTGAAAAACAAATCTGCCTACCAACACCTTTCAAGGATGATTGTAATTAAAGCTGATCTTTAAAGAAACCTTTTACTTCACACAGTAATCTTAGTGGATAGTAGACTAGTCTTCACCTTTCCTCTTATTTCTAAAATTCTTGAAATGCAGAATTCACATACTGTAACAACCCTTATTGTGTTATAGCATCACTAGGGGGGATTGCCCTACTATTGTAGTAGTTGGGGGAGTCTCCTAGTGGGTGTGTGAGTATAGCGTGGCAGCCATTACATGCTGCTCGTGTTCTGTTCTCAGGACAGACCTCACCATTGTAACGGCCTGGCGCCGGCGACTACCGATCCCCGCACATGTATGTACGGACAGAGTAGAGCCGTGGAGACCTGGCTTGTATGGTCTTATGTTGCTGACAATGAATAAAGGTCTGTTGTTTAATTTAACTGACTGGCTTCGAGTTATCCGGCTAACCTCCACACCTCATGCCCTCTGGACCTGCTAGCCGCTCCTTCCTCGCCAGACTGCTGTTACAATACACATACAGGGTATTGCATAATCAGGCCTAGCAGTTTGGATTTGGGAGACAGACACCCTCTCTACTGTGTAGAGTAGACACAAAATTTTCCATTTTGGAAAAAAATATATATAGTTAGTGCTGGATGAGGTGACCCTGAACTATCCCTTAGTTTTACTCCTCATTTCGGCTCGGACTGCTGCAAGACTCCAAGAGGCATGTCTTCTCCACTCCCTTCTTTTCACTCACTTCATGTTTATTTACAGTTGCAACCTGGCATTTTTGTCTCCCTTAGTCTGTGATTTATTAGGGGCACATTAAGAAAAAAGTGTCCGTTTTGAGAATAAAGTAGGAATTTTAAACTCAAACTCGAAATAGTATTTTGAGAAAAAAAGTAAAAGTATTATTTCAAGAAAAAACTTGAAACGCTATTTTGAGTAAAAAAGTCAAAATGTGAGATTACAGTTGTAGTTTCATGCCAAACAACTGCCATGGCTCCTATTATCTCTGCAAAATATTCTGTGCAGTTAGTGAAACAAATTAATTGTCTATCTTATTGTGTCTTATGATTACAACAAATCTTCTGTATTGCATGAAGGTGTAACCATCGGTATCTTTGCATGTGACCATTGATAGTCATTTGATTTTGCACAAATCCGGCCAACTCTTCCAACTTTGACAAGATGAAGCTTTCTCCACCATCTTTTCAATGTCCTCGTACTTATCACCACACTGTATTTAAGTGACCGAGAAATAATCTCTTTGTAACTGATTTTGAAGCACAATTTCATTAACTTTTTATGTCCCACAGTTACAGACCGCTTGCTATAGGGGGTTGCTAGATTGCTGTTTTTCTTTTTTTCCCCAAATACTGTAGGATCTTTACCTTACAGTATAAAGCACTGTTTCAGCTGTAGCAGGTCTTTGTGTGTAGTCATTGAGTAGTGTGAGCCTGTGGGCCACTGAAGCGCATTTTAGTTGGTGGCTATGATTTTCATTACTTTAGATAATTGAATATTTGTTGTGATGTTTCTTTTAATATTGATATAACAGTGTTGTCGTTTCTTTGTGTCAATAGGACTTCCATTTGGGGGATGTAAAAATTTAGGGGCTTGTATGAGATTTTAAAGAATGCTTATTAGATGCTAAGTAAAGCATACTTAAGATGACTGTTAGGACAACAGCCATCATTGCAAGTCTGCAGTATTAAGAATAACTTGATATTTCTGATTGTTTTTTCATTTAGTTGAACTTGAAATGTTTGTCAGTAGGTAAACAATTAGTATTGTACAGT
>NW_024582570.1:0-10546 GCF_018398535.1 Haplochromis burtoni
ATAAGGTTTATACATGTAAAGTGTCTTTGGGCTCACAGACTTCAGAGAAAACCATCAAGAAGTCAGAATGTCCCACTGAATAGTCGAGGACCAGAATTTTAATGCATTTAAATTCAGCTTTTTCACTATTTGTGCTGTTTGCTTATTGCAAAGCTGATATTTTAGAAATCAGAATAAAGAAAAAGGTTCACATCATTTGTTCATTTGCATTTTCATGAACAGATATTTGCAGTTGTTATGCATTAAATCAATAAAAGCATTGGTTTAAAAATTACTGTTTCCTTGTTCTAAAATTAAAAAAAATATTTCACCGTTTCACTGAGGGGCACACAGAGGAAAACGATCCATTTATAAGCACATAATTTTTTAAATGTTTTTCGTTATAATTAAAACATAAAGACATTCTGAAATGCATGCTGTGAGGCATTTGTACACTAGAGAGCATCACTTCATAATTTTACCTGAGTACAGAGAGAAACAGTGTCACTGGTTTGAAATGTTGGTTCGAGAATTACAGATAAATCTTCACACTTAGTTGGTGATGCGTCAACTCTCAACTCCTCCCTCTCTTCCTGCCTTGCATGCACCTGCAGGTCTCAGCATTTTATTTATAACTACACATGCAAATTAAGATGTACCAGCTCTCTGTAAAATAAAATGGAAGCTGCTTACTGGAAATGTTTTATTACTAAAATTTGGTTATTCAGAAACAGTCAGCTGAATACTCATTTCATTGGTACAAACTTACCTTTATGTATTGATTAAAAAGACTAAAGAGAGTCCATTGCTGTGCTTTTTCTTATCACTTTTTCTTCCTGACCTTTGTGCTGCTGTAACAAGTGAATCTCCCCAGTGTAGTAATAATAAAGCCCATGTCTATTTATATCTGTCTGACTTAACTTATATAACCTGACCCACTGCCATATGCAGGTTTGCTTTGGAAGTTTTTTGACTTTTGAAATTTTTGTCATTATTATATGTATTTTTTTCAGGACTTTTATGGTTTCTTTTTACTGTTGCATCTTATTGCTTTTCTCTATGTGGGCAATTCAAACACAAAGCTGTTTATTATTTCCTTTTCTTTTAAAAGTCACCATCAACTGTCTTTTAGACGTCACATTAATCCCTTTGGGGGTTTTGCGAGTAAGGACATGCAGCATCAAAGTCTGCCAAATCTAACAAGCAGAGCTCATTGCTAGGCCACACCTTGTGATTTCAGTAGCAGCCAAAAGCACTGCTGATTTAAAAACAACAAATGCATTCTTTATTTTCTGACATTTGATCTGCTGCATGTCACCAAATGGTTTGGCAATTAAAAAAGAAAAGTAAGAAAAGTGCCCCAAAAGTTGCTCATTAACTTTAATATCCAAGAATAATCTACAGAAAGCTGAAGCTGAATTTCTGCACTTGTGACATCTCTTGTTAATGAACTTCAGAATGCTTGTCAGGGTCCTCGAGCAGTTACGAATTATATTGTGTTATGTATATGTATTTGTTATTCTATGCTTCTGTTCGGTGTTCCACTTATTGTATGTGTAGGCAGGGTGTGTGTATGTGTGCGTATATGTGTGTGGATGTCAAGCACCTGCAGGCCTGATGGGTGTGGTCCTGCTAGAGGATTGGCCACACCTGAAGCCCCACACACACCTGCTGCTGATCAGGCTCGTCGAGGGAGCTATTTAAGAGACCGATGGAGCGCCCACTGATGCGGGATCATTGCATGAGACTCCACGTTAGTCATACAGTTTAATAAAAATGATCAGTGTTCTGCTCTACCAGGTGTAACAATTGAGCTTAACATCCAGGCATCCATGAAAACGGAATTTATGACATTTAACGGAGTTAGAAGTTAGCAGGAAGTTAGCTCGCTAGCTTCTATCTAAATACAATATAGCATGTCCTGACTGCGGGGTTTTGGAAACAAATTAAAACGTACAGCTCTGCTATCACTTCCAACATAAATGAAGACAGAAAACTAGACAGCAGTGACGTTTGTAGGGTTACTGAAGTTGGGCTAGCTGGTATATAATGATGTGCTACGTGACCGCTAGCGACACAGCTATGTTAGCATAATATAAACAAGCTAACTTTTTTTCCACTCGATAAAAGTTAACGTGAGTGTTCTCGGTGGTCAGGAACAAATGTAATCGCATGGCAGGATGCTGTAAAAGGACCAAACTTCAGCCAGGAGAACAACTGAGATAATCCATCCACAATACGAGGTTAGTCATTCATATACTGCTGCATGGGCTGAGCTGTAGTTACATCCTAAGGTTTTTAAAAACTGAGCTTAAATAAATGATTAGTGGTAATAAAAGCCGAGGGAGGTCAACAGTGATCACTGACAGTTTTAGGAGCTTTTTGAGATCAAATAGAAGAAAATACAAAACATTAAACATGTTAACAACACAAAAGCCATATTAAACGCAGACTACTTTAGACCCGGAAGTAGGATTCGTCGCGTCATCACTGAACAATCGGATAATTTACAGATAATTTTTCCATTAATCAGTTTTCTTTAATCAAACTGTGGGCATTTTGTCTCGTTTTGTTTTCATAGTTTTTAATCATGTTTACCTATACTTCAAACAAAAGCACCAGAACAAACACACATTATTCACACATTAAACCTCACATCATCACCTTTTAATTCAATTCAGTTTTCATAAAGACTAGAACTTTAAATATAGCACAAGCAGAAAACAATTGAGAGAACTAAAACCATGACTGACACTAAATTAAGGAATATTAACAAAACTCAGAAAATACATGAGCACTGTGTTAAAGACCCAGTGCCATGACACAGTGCCAAGAAACCTCCAACAGAACCAGGGTCAGTGAGGGGTGGCCATCTGCTACGACCAGTTGGGGTGAGAGGAGGCAGACAGCAAAAAACATCAAATTCAATATGGCGTATAAACACAGACAGTAATAAAAGGGGAATGAAGAAAGACATCATGGGAAGCCCTCAGCAACTTAGGTCTATTGAAGCATAACTATAGGAGAATTCAGGGTCACCTGGTCCAGCCTTGACCTTATGCTTTATTGCTTTATCAAAAACAGTTAGCGTGGGTGTCTGTGAATCCAATTTGGAAGCTGGTTCAACAGGGGCGTGAAAGCTGAAGGCTCTGCCTCATATTCTACTTTTAAATACCCTAGGAACCACAAGTAAGCCTGCAAGCTGTAAGGTCTTTAAAAAAAAAACAGGACCCGATTGTTCGGACCTTGTATGCAAGTAGAAGTATTTTAAATTTGATTGTGGATTTAACAGGTAAGACAATATATGAGAAATATGCTCTCTCTCGCTAGCCCTTATCAGTACTAATAAATCCATTTTGGATCAGCTGAGGGCTTTTCAGGGAGCTTTTAGGGCTGCCTGATAATAATGAATTACAGTAGTCCTTCATAGAAGTAATAAATGCATGAAGTGGTTTTTCAGCATCATTCAGACTGCTTCTAATTTTGGAGAAATTGTGTTAATGCAAGAAGGCAGTCCTAAATATTTGTTAGACATACACAACAATGCCTCCTATAGGAAGTAGATGAGGTCAGCTACTAATCAGAAGATTGGTGGTTTGATCCCTGTCTGCTCCAGTCTTAATGCCAAATATCCTTGGGCAAGATACTACTGCCTGCTTTATTTTTGTGTATTAGCCTGGCTTAAAGTCAACAAAAAATATTTTCACAGTATGAGGCCTGTCAAGCAGCGTTTTTATATGAAAATAAATTTACATTTGAGAATGTTTTCAGTCGGAGACAGTCCCCTCTTACTTGACACTTAGAATCTCACCACTTGATTTGCATAAAACTCTAAATACAGACAAGAAGCCTGCAGGTGCATCCTGGAAATAGAGAGAAGGAGGTGTAAAATAGATGATGCCTCACTGACAGTCAAAGAAAATTCAGTTTCATTTAATACTCATCTTTTTTCAAACCTCTTTACTATTGCAGGTAAGTTAAACTAGAACAAAAAATATGACAAAAAGAGGAAATGCAGGATGCACATCAATCATTTTGTTACAATATTTTTTTATTATTATTTTGCTGAATAAACATATAGCAAAGGCCAGTAGAGCACATAAATCAAACAGTCACAACAGTAACTGCTCGTATTTTATAACATAAAAATGAGCACTAAACAAATGCCAGGAGCATTAAAGAGCCAGATAGATGTTAAATGCTGATTCTGACCCTTCTACTACTCAGTGGAACATTCTGACTTCTTGATGGTTTTCTCTGAAGTCTGTGAGCCCAAAGACACTTTACATGTATAAACCTTATCCATGTTCCAGTCTGATGTCTGGATGGTCAGAGAGCTGCTGATCTGGTAAGTCTGGTCTGGTCTCTGAACAGCAGTGCTGGTAGAGATCCCACTGCTCACTGGACTCCCAGCAGCCAACCAGCTCACATCTACAAAAGGCACAGACTGACTGGACAGACAGACCAGAGAAGCTGTGTTGGACTGGAGCTCAGCACTGGACGGAGGGAAGACTGTCAGGACAGGGGGAGGGAGGCTGGAGCCTGAAAATACATGAAAGACATTCAGAAACATTGAAATAAATCAATTAAATACTAGAAAAGTTTTTAAGAAAAGAACTGTGTAAGAGACAGCAGTGGATGAATATAATCTATCTGTTATTATAAATGATAACTTATTGTAGCCATGAAAAATATCGCATCTGCTAAATTAGAACCAGTCCTCTATAGCAGCTGAGATTTCATGCACAAACACACAAACAAGAGAACCATTTCAGGTTATGTCCTACAACATCATCATGAAGCAATTTACTATAAAATATAACTAATATCTTCCAGTAAAACTATAAATAAATAGTATCTAAAGCAGTAGAAATGTTACATTTCAAACACATAATAAACATTTACATCAGTCAGTATTTTTTAGTCTGAAACTCTTTAGTGTGAAATGAAACAATACCATCTATGATAAACGTTAAACAGAATACAGTTAGCTCTAAAACTGAACCAGATTAAGGTCAGAATGTTAACTTTAATTTAGTGTTTTGCCTTTTTGAGATTTGACTACTAATCAAGACTGAATTATTCTCACATTTTGTCTTTAAACAATGTCTCATCAAAGTTCAATAATACTATTGCTTCATAGGAATGACAGAGATAAATATCTGCCTCTAATCACGAAGTTAAAGAATTACATTCAACAGCATTCAAGCATTTCAAGACTCATCTAAGAGGCTTTTTCAGTTCTGAAGAAACGAATTGAAGAAGAATCTTGTATTTGAAGGCTCATTAGAATATTAATAATTAATGATTAAAAATCTGAAACATAAGATATCAAAACATAAACACTGAATAATATTAAGAAAATCTCTCCCACTTTATAATCAGTTTAAAAGTACTTACTTGTCACAATCAGCTTGGTGCCTTGTCCGAATACCACAGTGATTCAGTTTGTATACATGGCTGTACAAAAACCTCCTGACTGTCACTGATGAGGGGAGAGGAACTGAAACATCCTGCAGAGACTAACTTTCACTGTCATCTTTATTTTCCCCTCATCAGTCTGCTTATATTTCATAACACATTGAATGACTGAGCTTTTACTTTACTGTCACATTCAAGTTTGTTTTTCTTTTTTTTTAAGTCCAAATCAGATTGAGATGTGAGCAACGCAGTTTTTCTCATGTCTTTATCCACATCTGCATCACACAGTACATTTGTAACTTGTTATTCATAAGACTACGCTGAAGCAGTGGATAAGATTTATTATCTCACACTTTAACTTTCTGATTTCATTCAGATATAAAATCAATCATGGTTAGATTTTAAAGCTGAAAGTATCATGCTACCGGGTCTGGAAGCCAGCGTGTTGTGTTTTTGATTAGTTTGATTAGTTATACAATTACATAATTTCCCTAGGGATTAATAAAGTATGCTGATTCTGATTAGTTATGTTTTGATTTGTTGGTTTTCATGGTTTTATTGCCATTATTGTTTTCTGCTTATGTTACATTCTTAGTTATAGTCCTTGGGTTTCTGTTACCTTCCCTTCCCCGTGTTCCACCTTTCATGTTTAGTTACTCTTCTCTCTGTGCTCCATGTTCACTTTTCCCTGTCAGCCATGTCTCCTTATCTGTCTGTAAGTCTCCGTGCCTTATTTGTATTTCCTGTTTTACTTTGGCGGTCTTATGTCCTGCGTTCAGTGTTTTCAGTCTCGCTTCCTCCCCGTATTGTTATGTCAGATTAGTCCACCTGTGTTTCCCTCCTGTTTCCCATTCCCTCGCTACTCCCTGTTATATTTAAACCCTGTGTTGTTGTTGTTTTTTATTGCAGTTGTTGTATCATTACCCTATGTGCTCCTTGTACATTCATTGGTTTCTTGTGATTCATTAATTTGGATGCTTCATTCTGCCTGCCACACAGCCACACATGACAGAAAGGTTCTCAGTATGTGCCAGTCAAGTAATTTCAGCCATCCTTTATTATTTTGGAATTCTAAGGTAAAAAGAAGATTTGTCAAAACCGTGTAGTGACATCTCATAACTGAGTAAATATCACAAAAACAGGAATGGATGGTTGTTTGCAAATATGATAACTTAGAAACTGTTGACAGTGAGTATAAAAAGCAAGAGAAATATATAAGTGTTTCCACCTTCAAATTTGAGCATTATAATGTCAGTCACATTATATTCCTAGTTTATTCAGATGAGTCTTCAAAACAACAACTATAACTCATATCATCAGTGTTTCTGGTTCATAATCATTTTTACATGTCTGACATAAAAAATGTTCATATACAATATATTAGTTAATCATATGGTGGAACAACGTTAGTGCAGTCTGATGTTTGTCAATAAAAATAACATTTATTGAATAATACTTTCTTTAGGTGGTGAGTATACACTGTCTTAGTTATCAGTATGTGTAAAAATCCAAAAAAGGAGAAGTAACAGTGAGGAGGTTTTTGTCACAGTATAAATCACTGTGATACGAACTCATCGACAGAGTTGTCATGTGTCTTACAGTAATAGACTGCAGAGTCTCCCTCCTCCACATTTTTGATGATCAAACGATAATCTGTTGTTGACTGATGAGTGGATGTGAATTTTGGAGCAGAGAACCCAGAGCCATAGGTTGGAGAACCCCAGCTATGATGAAACCTCAGCACAAACTGAGGAACTTCTCCTGGAACCTGTTTATACCACCGAGCATTACTGCCAGTAACAGTCCCCAGGTTACAGTCCATGGTGGCTGTCTCTCCTTTCCTCACTGATAGAACAGGAGGTTTCTGTGTGAGCACCGTCACACCACTCACACCTACAAACAACAAGAAGACATGAAGTCAAGAGAAACAAACAACCTAATAAATCTTTCTTGAGGTCCGATTGGACGCATAAGTCCTCTTTACATGTTAATGCAGTGATCAGAGTACAGAGAGTCAGCAGCATGTTGTCGATGTGAGCTGAGAATTGACAATAAAATGTGAAGAAAAATGTGCTGGTTAAGCCATTTAATATAACCAGGAGAAGGAGGAGCTGGGACTCTCTCTCTCTCTCTCTCTCTCTCTCTCTCTCTCTTTCTTTCTGGATTGTTTCCTTTATTAAATTCTATTAAATTATCTATCATTTCTGATTTAACTACATATCTTTTTACCACTGCCACTAGATTGAGCCTTCACATTTATCATTCAATGAAATCAAGTAGAGATTTCAGCTTTTGCTTAGTGTGGACCATTCTTTTGTAAAGTTTATATATCTGAAATAAAAGGAAGCTGGTAAAACTCATATAAAAAAGTAATACTGCTATTACTGTGACTATGACTAATGGTAACATTGAAACAGGAGTTTCAGGTGCATTGGAAGACTTTAAACATTGGGGGCTTAGTACAGCGCTGAAATCTTTTGGAGTTTCTCTTAATAACAGCACCTTTTTAATTAAAAGGTTATTTATCATATTTTATTGTCAAATTAATATAATTATAGATATATAAAATATCAACCAATATGTACTGCCTAGAGCTTGATGTCACAGAATGATACTGAAATAAACAAACAGTGAAATTTGATTTCTTTTTGTTTGTTACTATTTGTTATTTTAAGCAACAGGAGTAAAACCTTCAGAAAAACAAGTGAAAATGTTGATGAAGTATTCATATGTGAGACAGTATGCTGACAGTACTTAGTTCAATTTTTAAATTTTCTGATTCATCAAAACTAATTTAAGAGCAATATATGACTGACTTTTTTGTGTGTATTAGTGAATCATATCGTGAAACAACATTATTGTTTTCTGATGTTTGTTAATAAAAATAGCATTTATTTAAAATGCTTTCTGTGGGTGGTGAGTGTACACTGAGCTTTCACTTATGTCTTTGTTATCAGTATGTGTAAATCTCAAAAAGCAGAAGTAACAGTGAGGAGGTTTTTGTCATGATGTAAATCACTGTGATACATGCTCATCAACAGAGCTGTCCCATGTATGGCAGTAATAGACTGCAGAGTCTCCCTCCTCCACATTGCTGATGATCAAACGATAATCTTTTGTTGACTGATGAGTGGATGTGAATTTTGGAGCAGAGAACCCAGATCCATATTTTGGAGAACTCCAGCTATGAAACATCCTCAGCACATGCTGAGGAACCTCTCCTGGAATCTGTTTATACCAACGAGCATCATTAGTAACAGTCCCCAGGTTACAGTCCATGGTGGCTGTCTCTCCTTTCCTCACTGATAGAACAGGAGGTTTCTGTGTCAGCACCGTCACACCACTCACACCTGCAAACAACAAGAAGACATGGAGTCAAGAGAAACACACTGAAATTAGTATATATGTGTGCAATATAAGTCAAAGTGTTTACATGTTAGAGCAGTGATGAGAGCACAGAGAGTCACCAGCATGTTGTCACTGTTTGACGAAAGATAGACTTGCAGCTGTGAAATGGACTGTACTGCTTTTGTTGGATGAAGAGGGGAGGTGCTGCAGGAGCAATTTTATAAAACAACTAACAAGAGGAGGAGCTTCAAAAATGTATATGCAACATTTTTTTGTCTTTACTATGTTTATGTCTATTTGTGTTGGTCTCCCGTCTATCAACCCATTACAACATTATTCTTTTTTCTTTCTTTTTTAATGACCTTTTTGTTTCCTTTTGTTCATACTCACTCTGAATATATCGATCTGCATGCATCTCTCTGCTTTAGATTAGACCTAAAACTTTCATTTTTGCTAAAGCATATAGTTAGGACTGGATCAGGTGACCCTGAATCCTCCCTTTTTTTATAGTGCAATATATCAAGGCAGCTGGGGAATTCCTATGATTCACTGAGTGTTTCTTCTTCAGTCACCTTTCTCCCTCACTATGTGTCTATACTGAATTGTTTCCTTTGTTAAATTCTCCTAAATTTTCTATATTTTCTGATAAATAATGTCAAGTGCTTTTAATAGGTATCTTTTTACCACTGCCACTGGTTTGAGTCTTCACATTTATCATCAAATAATATACTGACACTACTACTGATTAATTATACCTGGTGGTAATATTAGTGGTAGCAACACTGGGCTCATCTAACAAACTGAGGTGTAATGTTGTTAAAGATGAAGGTAATTAAAAAAAAACAAGTTCATTCATTATCAGTATTTTTTCACTCCTTATGGAATGACTGGAAATATTTAATGTTTTTCAGAATTCATGGAAGCTGTAGTGTCTAATTCACGTTTTCCTTGCAATATTGAATTACTGTGCTTTATTTACCGAGTCACCCTATCCCAAAGTCTTTCTGTGGAGATTGCTGTTCTAAAGATGAGGAATTTCCCAGAATATACAGAAGACACAAACTGATGTGCAGCAAAAACCTTTAATTTAAATTATTTCCAAATTATTTCTGCTGATCTACTAGTATTTTCCCACACAGTCATCTCTGGGGTTTACATAGTCATATGGGCCCAAAAAAAGTAAATATCCAGTAAGTGTCAGTTCTCTGGAATAAAAATGCCTTGTTGATGCCAGAAGTCAAAGGAGACTGCTTCAAGCTGATAGGAAGGTAACAGTAACTCTGTCAACAACTTTTTACAGACAAGATATTCAGAAGAGCATCACTGAACAGACACACATCAAACCTTGAAGCAAATGAGATACAGCAGCAGGCACTGATCTGGTGTCACTCCTGTCAGTTAACAACAGGAAACTGTGTCTACATCTCACACAGATGATTCATCTGATTCATATTTCCTCTAATAAGCCTCCACAGATCAAAATATAATGAAGCTTTAAGTTAATTTGAAGCAAAACCACAATGCAGTAGTTCACAGTGATTCCTTTATATCAACTACTTATTACCTCAATACTTTTAAATAAAATCACACTCTTCAGTGGCTGAGACTGATTGGACAATGACTCCCCCTTGTGGGGAAAATATATTCATTTTACAATGCTATTTATTTTTTACACATTTATTTTCTTTCTTATTTACTTAACAACTTATTTATTTGACTTTCAGCATCAGTGACTTTAACTTTTGACTCTTATATTATCTGAATAGTTATTTACCATTTAACATCTTTGAGCCTTCAC
>NW_024582570.1:11192-14562 GCF_018398535.1 Haplochromis burtoni
GGGGGGGGTCTTTTCAAACCACTTATATTGCAGGAAACTTAAACCAGAATGTAAAATATTAATTATATTTTCAGGTACTCCAATTCTCTATATATGATCAGAGAATTTTTTTACTTTTGTTTTTTGAGGTGGAAGTTTGGAGACTAACATGAAGCTATGATAACCTCCCCACAAGTAAAGAACTTATGGGCATGCACACACTAGCACATAGACATACAGAAGAGTTGAGGAAATTCAAACTGGCAGAAGAAGAAAATGCTACATTGCCTCCAATGTTCACTTGCAATATTTTTTATTAACATTTTGCAGAATAAATGCATAGCAAACATTAACTGCTAGTATTTTCTTACACAGGCACAAAAAAAATACCAAAAGGATTGAAGAGCAGACTTTAAATGCTGATTCTGACCTGTCTGCTAGTCAGTGCTACAGGCTGATTTGCTGATGGTTTTCTCTGAAGTCTGTGAGCCCAAAGACACTTTACATGTATAAACCTTATCCATGTTCCAGTCTGATGTCTGGATGGTCAGAGAGCTGCTGATTTGGTAAGTCTGGTCTGGTCTCTGAACAGCAGTGCTGGTAGAGATCCCACTGCTCACTGGACTCCCAGCAGCCAACCAGCTCACATCTGCAAAAGACACAGACTGACTGGACAGACAGACCAGAGAAGCCGTGTCGGACTGGAGCTCAGCACTGGACGGAGGGAAGACTGTCAGGACAGGAGGAGAGACGCTGGAGCCTGAAAATACATGAAAACCATTTAAAAAAACAAAAAAAACAAAAAAAAAAAACCAAGAAGAAGAAGAAGAAGAAGAACAACAACAACAACAACAACAACAACAACAACAATAAAATGAATAAATAAAAACTGGATCAATATAAAGTAATGTATGAAAAAATACTATACTTTAACTCCCAAAACAGCTAAAATAACTTCTCCAAAATACATAAAAGCTATGTCTTACAACATCATCATCAGGCCAGAGATATTGGATGAAGATGATATTTATCATAAAATAAACAACTCGCATAAAAGACAATGGCATCTGTAAAAAACAAGGAATAGTCATCTAAAGCAGAACAACAAGATAGATTTTTTTTTAAATCAGAAAATTGTTTGGGTTTTTTTCACACAGATGAAAAAATAATACCAGCTATGACAAACTGCAGACAAAATGGGTTTAATTCTAAAACCAAGCAACACTAAGGTTAAGGTCAGATTGTTCAATTATAGTCAGTTTTCCACCTTTGGTCAAATGTTTGTTACTACTGAGAGAACATAGAATAATTTCCAGAAAATATTATTTAAAAAATGTTTTCTGAGAGGCAGATAATACAAACCTTTTTTTTAAGAATAATCAAGTTCAATATCTGTGTCTGTGCACTAATGAAGAACTTAAGTCACATTACAACGTGTGATCAACTCTGTAGCTTGCAGACTGCTTGAAACAGCAAAAAAAAGTCTAAAGAAAAATCTAAGTATATGAGAAATGAGAAAATTAGAGAATCTAAGCATAAACACAAAATACCTCCTGTTTCATGATCATTTAAAAAGTACTTACTTGTCACAATCAGCTTGGTGCCTTGTCCGAATACCACAGTGATTCAGTTTGTATACATGGCTGTACAAAAACCTCCTGACTGTCACTGATGAGGGGAGAGGAACTGAAACATCCAATTGAGACCAACTTTCACTGTCAGTGTCGCTTCCCCATATATTGTTGATCAAATGCTAATCTGATGTTGACAGATGAGTACATGTGAATATTGGAGAGGACAAGCCAAACCCATAAAGTGGAAAAATATAGCTATAATAAAAATACAGCACAAAGTAGGGATGGGACTTGATAAGAATTTAGTAATTTAGTGATTATCAATATTATTTATCAATTCGATTCTTTATTGAGTCTCACTGAATTCTCACTGGCTTTGCTTCTAGAGTCACCAACATCACTGAAAAGCATATTAAACACAAAATTATTTGCACGCTGTGTGGTCAAACATTTGAACTTGTTAGAGGTATTTCCCGTCTTTGCTGTGATCATTGTTGGGTTATTACTCAAAAAAAGTAATGTTTTATACATTACTCATTACTATTCTTAAAGATAATGCACAAATAATGCACATGACTGAATTATTCCCAGTAGAAAGTAATTCTCTACACTAGTTACATTACTTTTGCGTTTCTCCATGAAATGGCCTGAAATTCATTGTCTCATAATTGCTAGTGAACAATATAAACCTGAGGCTACAGTCCCATACACCAACAGAAATCCATATCCTAAGGAGAACACACACATGATTTTTCTCTTAGTGTTTAGGTGTGAACTCAAAGCCATCAGCACAGCAGTCGTCACTGTGATTCTAGTTTAGAAACATGAACAGGTAGAAAAGGAGGCTGCAGTCTGACTGCTCATCACTGCTTTTATTACCTGTTGAAGTTTAGAGTGTGGCTGCTGGGCTGGGGTCAGCATTTACACAGCTTTAACCTCAATATTTTAAATGCACAGTACAACAACAAATTAACAAAAAAAAAGTCAAAGTCAAAAAAATGTAATGATTTCAAATGGTTAGAATTTATTTTTAAAATCTGTGGAGTCTCTCATTTAGTTTTTTGTCACAGTGTTGATATTCTTCCTTTAAAACAACATATGATATAAAGAGGTGTTCCTAAAAACACACACAACGGAAATATTTACTTCTGTTTTATTTATGTCTATATATCAGAGCCATCCCATGTCTGACAGAAATACCAAGCATCAGCATTTATGGCTGATGCTTGGCTCTGGGTTCTCTCTGGGGAGAACGTCAACAGAATGTATGCTGTCACAGTCATGTGGTAATAGAAGGTTAGATAGTTAATCGAATTGAGAGTCCCTTGATTAAAATAAAGTAATTTATTGTTTATTAACACATTATCTGTCGTTAGTGAGTTGGTTTCAAAAAGTTTCAAAAGTGTCTTTGTTATCAGGATGTGTAAATCTCAAAAAGCAGAAGTAACAGTGAGGTTTTTGTCATGATGTAAATCACTGTGATACATGCTCTTTGGCAGAGTCATCCCATGTCTGACAGTAATACACTGCAGAGTCTCCCTCCTCCACATTGCTGATGATCAAACGATAATCTGATGTTGACTGATGAGTGGATGTGAATTTTGGAGAGGAGAACCCAGAGCCATATGTAACCACTGACTCATTTTAAATAGTTTAGGACAGCCAAACTACGGACCAGTTGCTAGGTTCGGCAGGGCTACAATAGAAAGCGAGGCGAATGCAGAATGAAATGGCTGGAGACAGGAATTTAAGCAGCAACAGTTATTATTTTGCACAAAAATGAAATAAACAAGACACAAATTCCACATTGACAGTAG
>NW_024582570.1:23525-60655 GCF_018398535.1 Haplochromis burtoni
CCAGACTCTTATTTTATTTTTGTTTTTGCCGGCTTATTCTTATTATTGTTATGGTTATTATCACTAGCTAAAACCACCTTCAACCAATGAAAAAGGCATTTATCCCTTGTGATCCGGCAACAGAAAAATAAAGTTTGCTAGAGGATCACACTTCCTTTTTTCAAAATAAATGTTTCTTTTCAAAATAAAATAATGAAAATACATTTATACAATCAAAACGAAAACAAGAAAAAAATAACAAAAGGCAGTTTTCTCTACTGGGTTACACATAGGTTGGAGATGTATTTCCATGATAAAACCTCAGCACATACTGAGGAACTCCTCCTGGAATCTGTTTATACCACCGAGCAGCATTGTCAGTTACAGTCCCCAGGTTACAGTCCATGGTGGCTGTCTCTCCTTTGCTCACTGATAGAACAGGTTTCTGTGTCACCACCGTCACACCACTCACACCTGCAAACAACAAGAAGACACTGAGTCAAGAGAAACACACTGACATTAGTATATATGTGTGCAAGTCAAAGTGTTTACATGTTAGAGCAGTGATGAGAGCACAGAGAGTCACCAGCATGTTATCGGTGTGAGCTGAGAATGCACTTCTAATTTGTAACTTTAAAGTGGCTGTACTGCTTCTGTAGGATGAAGAGAGGAGGTGCTGAAGGAGCCTTTTAATACGACTAACAGGAGGAGGAGCTTAAACATACATATGTATATTTCTCATCTTGACTTGACTTGGTAATGTGAAGTCTCTTCTTTTTTTCTTTTTTTTTTACAATCTTTTCATGTCCTTCATGATGATTTTGCAGTGTTTTAACTTGATCCCTTTTCAGGATTTAAAGATAGATTTAAGTTTCTCAACAAGTGATATCAAGTAGATAATTTAAACAAAAATTAAACCGTACCTTAAACAAAAAGCGAGGATTACTTAGTGTAATACTTATAAAAGCTGAAAATAGTTTGATGTTTTTCAGATCTCATGAAAGTTGTTGTGTATCTCAGGTTTTTGTCACAGTATGAGTCACTGTTCATCTTAACTTACAGAGTCATCCCATTTCTGACAGAAATACTTAGCAGAAAGTAGAAATGCCATCTGCCTCCAACCACTAATGTAATCCCATTACATGTTTTGTTTGAGATTTAATGATTTGAGATGAGTAATGTTGGATTTTTTTAAAACTGTAATGTCTCTAATTTAGGTTTTTTTTTCACAGCCTCAATCAATGTGATTCAGCTTCATCAGCACAGCCACCAAATAGCAAACAGAGTCTCCTACCTCTGCTTGCTTGGTAATAAAGTTGAATAGAGGTGAATCAGTCCGAGGAGAATCTTGTTGTAAAGCTGGATGAACCGTCAGAATGGTCACATCTCAGAACAAGTGAGGACTCACATCTCCAACTGTGTGCAGCTGGTGAGTTTGTTTGACAGCTCTGTGATCAGTACAAAGTATGAACAAGCAGAAGTATCTGTGAAAAGGTTTATGTCACAGTGTAAATTAGTGATGCAGCATCCCTTGTGAAGCTGTCCCCTGACAGTAATAGATTGTAGAGTTTCACAAGGACACTTCACCCAGTCTGATGTTTGGATGGTCAGACAGACCAGAGAGGCTTTGTTGTACTGGAGCTCAGCACTGCATGGAGGGAAGACTGTCAGGACAGGAGGAGGGAGGCTGAAGTCTGAAAATACACGAAGGACATGATCCAAAAACATACAGAATCAATTCAGTAAAAAACTGAAATATACAGCATAAGACTGAGTCAGTACAGAAATTTATTTCTGAAAAAAACAAAACAAAGGCTATCCCTGAATATAATTAAAATGTGTACAGATACAATAATGTCATATAATCTCAACAACTTATAGAGGATGGACGTGTCTGATGATTTGTGTTTTTATTGGCAGCTGCTGACAAACAGTCTAAACGGCACGTCAAAGAATCTGAAAGCAGAAGTACTTTGTACAGAGGTTTTTGTCACAGTGTAAATCACTGTGATACGCTCTCCTTAGCAGAGTCATCCCATGTTCCACAGTAATACACAGCAGAGTCTCCTGCTTCTGCTCGCTTAATGATAAACTGATAATCAATGTTTGATGAGGCTTTAGAGTTAAATCGGTCTGAGGAGAATCCTGTTCCAAAGTCGGGTGAACTGTACTCATGGTAAAATCTCAGAATATACTGAGGAGTAGAACCAGGGACCTGTTTGTACCAGTAGACATAATAGCCTTCATGTCTCTGAATGTTACATTTGAGCAGAACCTCCTGTCCTGGAGAAACTGTGTGGACAGGTGGTGTCTGGGTCAACACTTTTGCAGCATCCACACCTGTCAGAGAAAAAAATTGCAGTAAGTCTGTTTTTAACTCTCAAAGTGCAGTCTATAAAATAAACCAGAAGATTATCTTACATGCTAAAGCAACAATAATAGTAGAGATGGTCCCCCAGCATGTTGAAAGTACGGTGTATTCTCTTTGCTGTCCAGCTGAGAGGTAAACTGAGCAATGAAGAGAGGCTGAGACGTTTAATAACTAAGGAGTGGAGGAGGAGGAGTTTCAATACTGAAAACTGTACTATTACAACTCAACTAGAAATTAGGGTTTTACACCAAACTCAAAATTATTTTAAATATCATAAATGTTTACTTTTAGGATAAGTCTGCTAAATATGTTTTCAGTTTACAGCAGTGTTATTTTTATTTATGAATATATTTAAATTCAGGACATATTTTGTTGGGATTAATTTCCTGTTAAGTTAAATAAAGTGTGTGTAGTCAGGTGAATCTATACATTCTATCTGGTTGTTTTATTTGCAAATAAGAAAGTTTTTGTAATTTTTTGCCACTTCTATTTTCACATAATCTTTGGATCTGTTTAAAAAGCAGGAATACAAAACTGATTTATTGTTGAACATAAACGTTACGTAAAAATAGCTACAACAGCTTAATCCAAGGATCTATATTAGGAGATGTTTTATAGTATCTAAATTCAGATCAGCCACACAAAAAAAGTCTGCTGCAAACTGGATTCTTTAACATTAAAATGCACCATAAACAGTCATTTCATCGCAGCTCAGACTTTTATGTGTACTAGCCATTTAAAAATTAGGATTAAGTAGTAATGGCAACTAAATGTTTAAAAATCAACATTTTTCATATCAAATTTTTGTATGACAACAACAGAGCAGCAAAAGTTGTACAGCTGGACATTGTTTACGGCTTCTTATATAATAAATAAAGTTATTCTTGGACAAAACCAAAGCAGTATTCAGTTAATTCCCTGAATTACTAAAGTAGAGTGAAATACAACATTTCCAGTCAGGGGCAGTTACATCTCCTTTTAGAAAGACCTTAACTCTCTTTTACAACTTTCCTGACGTTATAAATTAGATGCTCAGATCTGCAGGTGCATTCTGGGAAAAAGAGAAGGAGGAGTAGAGAGGTGATGCTTTACTAACAGAGTGTGAAGGCTGCAGGTTTAAAATAAGCATTTTAAACCAGTGACACTCATGCCTTTAACTGTCCCAAGTCTACAAATGTGACACAGCACAACATTTTATTTATTCTAACTACAGAAAAGTTAAATGTCCAGTTAAAGTCATTGAACCCTTTTGTTTTATTTTAACATGTTTGGTAATCAGTAAACAGCAAAATCAATGTGCAAGAAGATTTTAAATGCTCATTTTGGTCCTCTGACTGTTATTGAGTAGGATATTCTGATATTCTTGATATTTTTCTCTGAAGTCTGCAAGCCCAAAGACACTTCATATATGTTAACCTTATCTATGATCCAGTTGGATGTCTAGCAGACACATAGTCATTGTTAACAAAATGTCAAAGCCTCTGAAAGCAGAAGTACTTTGTACAAAGGTTTTTGTCACAGTGTAAATCACTGTGATACGTACTCATTAGCAGAGTTATCCCATGTGCTACAGTAATACACAGCAGAGTCTCCTGCTTCTGCTTGCTTGATGATTAACTGATAATCAGTGTTTGATGAGGCTTTAGAATTAAATCGGTCTGAGGAGAATCCTGTTCCAAAGCTGGGTGAACTGTGGCTATGATAAAATCTCAGAATATACTGAGGAGTAGAACCAGAGACCTGTTTGTACCAGCCGACATAATAGCCTTCATCTCTCTGAATGTTGCATTTGAGCAGAACCTCATGTCCTGGAGAAACTGTGTGGACAGGTGGTGTCTGGGTCAACACTTTTGCAGCATCCACACCTGTTAGAGAAAAAAAGAATGTTTAAATTAATTAATATTTAAATAAAGTTTTATGTTTCTAAATACAGACTATAAAATGAACCAGTAGCCGCTCTTACATGCTAGAGCAATAAGAGTACAGAAGGTTCTCAGCATGTTGAAAGTACAGCGTATTCTCTTTACTGTCCAGGTGAGAGGTGAGCTGAACTGAATAATGAAAAGAGACTGAGGCCTATATAGAGTAAGCAGAGGAGGAGGGGCTTCAATACTAAAAACTTTTTGATCACAACTCAACTCTAAGAATTTGCATATTTAGATCAAAATCCAACTTATTTCAAATATTGTAAATGTTTGAGATTTTTTTTTTACAATAAATCTAAATGTGTTTTCATTTTAGACCCGTTTTATTTTATATATATATATTTGAATTCAGGATATGCTGTTGATCCAATTTGTTGGAATTAAGATTCTGTTAACAGCACAATTCTGTCATTGCTATTAGTTGTTCTGCTAATCAAGGTGAATACCAAAGGTTGGGTGAATGAAAAACAGTCAAGGTCTTTCAGCAGGCAATAAGCAGACATATGTACATCGTTATATAATATCATTAATCACATGGGCAGGGTTTTGAAAGCTAGCATCCTGCTCATATTGCAGTGTATATTCACTGGGCAGCACGGTGGCACAGTGGTTAGCACTGTTGCCATACAGCAAGTTTGCGTGGGTGCTCCCGCTTCCTCCCACCGTCCAAAGACATGCAGTTAGTGTGAATATGCAAGTGGTTGTCTGTGTCTCTGTGTGTTAGCCCTGTGACAGACTGGCCTGTCTAGGGTGTACCCTGCCTCTTGCCCTATGACAGCTGGGATAGGCTCCAGCGACAAGACAGGAGAAATGGATGGATAGTCACTGTTTTTCTTTTCTTTTTGAACCCCTTTGATAAAACATGCTCCTTTGAATATCTGCCCAGTAGTTTATTGGTCAGTCAAATACCACCAGACTTGTGTAAGAGGACGTATGACCACCGATGCGTCTGGCTGTTAGAATTTTGGGGGTATGAACGACCTGTGAATAAGCAAGAACTTTTGACAGGAAACGAAGCTGAGCAGTGTTTGTTGTAGGCCTGTAACTTTTTTTGTATATTTTGCCACCGGAGTTTGAACATTGTGATCTTCATCTTTATTTTATTATTTAACAAGTAGTTCTTTGAAGTAATCCTGTAGCTCTGCAGTTCTGTTCTTTCCTGGTTGAAGTGATCAGTGGTTCATAAGTTCTTCTCCGAAGGTAGTTACTCCAGCTGAAAGTTTCCGTGTTTCAAGAGGTGCAGTATTTTGCATAGCAGCACTGCTACTGTTGCTGTGATTATGAAGCGATAACACATTGTAAAATACTATCTGTAAAAAAAAAATGCTCCAAGTACACTCAAGGAGTTGCACTGAATCTATAATTTAATAAGTATTTGGATAAACAAATCAAATACAAACCAATGCCTTGCAATGCTAATTAAAGTAATAAAAAAATCATAATGAGGTAATATATAACACTCCTTAACTACATGTTTAGCCATTTATTTGACTTTAAGTCCAGCCCGTTGATGCATCCAAAAAACAGCATATAGTGAAGATAATTTGATAAATGCTGCCACCTTGTGGTTTATTGTGATTTTGTAACAGCAGGTGGCTATAGTTTGCTTTAATAAAGTTTAATTAAAGCCATTTTATTTAGCTTTTTTGACCATACTCATCAAAGAAATAGTATAAAACAATCCTCTTCTTCTGAAAAATATATAAACATTTATTTTCAACAAATCTGCATTTATACCAAACAAAAAAGCCCACATGTTTAAGATCTCTGCGGTCCTCTCCTCCTTGTCCTTCTCAGTGTTGGGCTAGTGTTTATCCTCCTTTCAGAACCCCTCATCTGTGCACGCAGAGGAGACCTAAGTCCAAAGCTCGATTGGAGCCTATGTACGGGCCGCTGAGGCAGGGCGTATCTGCCGTCCTTGAGCTCATCCACGAAAGCCTCCATTCTGTCGAGCTTTGTGGTAAACTTTCCCAGCTCATCCTTTAAAGTGTTAAACTGCCGGTAGAGGTCTCCCAGAGCATCTGAAAGAGGTTGGATCCTGGACATAAAAGAGGACATGTGGAAAAGTAAATGGTTTCAGTATCAGAATGACCATTCAAAGAACTTTGGCACTGTAAGTTCATGAAACAGGAACCTTGTTTTTTGGCAAAACATAACTAAGAAGAGAACCAAGTCTAATTGGCAGCATAAACAGGAAAGTCACGACATGCTGTTAAGTGGAAACAGTCTCACTGTCGACGGAAAACATCAGGATAGCAGACGTAAAGGTCGGAAGTCCCCTGAAAAAAATGAAAGTGCAAAACATAGCAGAGCTTTGGCCCAGTAGAGACGGGCTGACCTTAGATGTTTACTGGGAAAAGTTCTGGTGAACTGTGATCCCAAGTGTTGCAATCACAGTTCAGAATCGAATCACCAGATGAAATGTTCACTGACTTGGAGTAATGTCTGCCAGAGCATGATGAAACACTCACTATTGTATTTTGGCACAGTAAGTACACTGAGGTCATTTACAAAGCAGAGCTGGCCTCATGTGAACAACAGCAATCATTGATCGCTTTACTGGCACTGACAATTCATGTGCAGCACAGAGCAGATTACATAAGTCTTTATTTCAACAAACCCTGAGGACAAGTCAAATGTTCACTGACATCACCGAGCGTTGTTTTTCCTGGACGTTTGACGTTACTCTTACTTAACATTTAGACTCGTCTGTCTGCTATCATTGCTGTGTACATCCAGTTTAATCAGAAGCTGATATAACTCACCTGTTATATTCAGGAAGGACTGAAGCGTGGTCATTGATCAGCAAGTCTTTCACTTGGGTCAGAATAGCAAATTTCCAGTTGTCCAGCACCTGAGTCAGGTTTGAGCAAGTCTTGGCACTGGTCTGTACTGCTGAACACAAAGTTTAACCGTATAAACAAACAGGTCATTATTCACTCCAAGTTTTAGAAACACAACCTCAGCGGTCAAAGGTCACATTACTAAAAATCATTTTCAGACCTTTAGGTTCCCAGCGTGATGTCTCCTGTTTCGATTTCTGAGCTCCACACGCTGAGATCATGCACAGCATAATGAGAGCCAACTTCATCCTCGTCGTTCTCATCTAACAAACACAATAATATAGGCTGTGGGTGCTCCTGAGGAACAAGCTCACCGAAAAGTGCTGCCAAGCCACGTTACAAAAATACTAAACAGTCTTTCGGTTGAAGAAAAGCTGATGAGAAATTAGTTCAGTCATAAGTTCGTCTTTTGTTCACCTTTTTTAAGCTATAAAAATTGTTTAGTTTTGTTCCAAAAAGAGCAAGAAAGTAAATTTAAATTTGGGTTTTTACGCTACCTTTTTTGCAAAGAAGTGCCAGGGGTCTTCTCAGATCAGAGCACCAGAACACACACTCTGTACTGTATGATCCTACAGCAGTGACACACTGAGAAAACATGAGTTGTGCAGAACTCTCTTATAACTCTTTCCCCAAACTCCCGGAGCAATTTCCCCACCTGATCCCATCCACGTCACTGATTCAGGGCGGTGACATCCTCAGTTCTTTTAGCATGTGTGCACACTGCTGCATTCACGTGCACAAAAAACAAAATCTCCCTAAACCCACTCGCACACATATGCGTCCCACTCTTGCCTCATCTCTCATATCTTATAGACTGTGCATCTTCTAAAATAACCATAATAGGAGGTCCTGGTAATTTCTGATGCCCCATCTCTGCTCCGCATGTCTTTTAGGTTGTGTGGGTGGCATGTGACAACTGTGCTCACCATAGGCTCCAATCCAGAGAAGGTGTTTGATGTAGAAGTATGGCTCCAGTATAACATTCTTACTGCCTACTGTAATACAATCTGCTCAACATCTGGGCTACGACAAATCCAGCCAGCAACACTTTAACCGTCAAGGGTGATCAAAACCTGGTGAGCTGCACTCACTTGATGCAAACGGGACAATAAAAAACACACATTCAACCATATTAATAGAAAAAAGGAGAATATCCAAAAGCATCAGAATTAGAAAATGGGTTAGAGTCCCAGATTAACTTTAAAATAGCAATTAAAGGGAAAATTATGCAGCCCTGAAGATATTCCTTGACACCTCAGCTGCCTTAATTTCTAACTTTACTAAGCTGCTGTGTGATTTACTGCATTAGTTCACTTAGTCTGATGTGATCCAACCTTAATAAATCTACATAACTGTGGAAGTGGGTTTAGATTTGATGTGCAGTGATGCAACACATGACATGTAGTTTCATGACTAAGACGGATTTCATACTCCTGTTTTCCACAGGCAAGTGCACCCAGTCTATAACCTATATAGTCTTCAAACAGCTATTTATCTTTCTACTTCTTCTTCTACTCAAAAACCAGCAGCTTCAGGTCATATGAAAATATTGGACAACATTAGTGCTTTTTTCCTGTCCCAGATTTTTTAAATAAAATTCCAGCTTTGATTTATTTCAGATCAGAGTTCCTCATTCTGTTTGAAAGATGTGCCGCTGGGTATGCTGATGTCTGCAGATGTCTGCAGATAGTTGTGCTGATATATGAGCGGAGGTGCACCCATCACTGCTGAAAAGGAATGTAACTGGGCAGCGCTCCCTGCCATCTGCAACACCTTTACACACACAGACAGTATACCAAACTGTATATGCAGTAGGTGGGATGAACATCACATCATACGGACCATACATCTTCAGCGCTGACAGGCAGGAACTAAATACTTTTTAAATCTCCATCCTCCCAAAAGATTTAAAAGGAAACAGGAAGATTTGTTTAATAATGACTAGATGACATCCAACTTTTTTTTCTGCCAACAATCAGTCACGATAAATATATTTTTTTATTTGAACGTAGGCTCATAATTTATAACTAAATGAAAAACCATTTTTTGATAGTGGTTATTTGTCTGCTGACCCTAACAAGCTGGAGTTCATTTTCCCCAGTGAGATTTTCCATGACCTGAGAAATCACAGTGAAAGTTGCCTAATGTGCAACGAAGGAAAAACTATTTGGATCTTTTATTTCTTTCTTTCTTTTTAAAGTAGGTTTTATGGGATTTAAATTATAGAAATAAAAGTATATAAGACAATATTCTGCTTTTTTTCATCTTTTTGTGCAGCGTCATCAACTATTCAGCAGCGGTACACCTGCTAAATATACATAGCAGCATTAAAATAGTTACCTGTGAAAAAACAATCGGATTAAAAGGTATCATAAAATGAAAGTAATTAGTTTTAAAATTACTTAATTATTTTCCACCAGTCATCCATCCCAGTAAAAAGCTAAAACCTTATCTGATAAATTCCCACAACTTACCCACAAATAATTTTCTAGCAAGTATAAGTGAGCATGTCTATGTTTTGTTTTGTTTTTTATTAATCATATGGATATGGAATCAAATTTATGGAAGGACTAAAGCCAAGCCTTACAAGCCTGGAGTCCATCATCAGTCAGTGCCTGCAGCAGTGCGCACCTGGAAACCCGCAGCTCAGTTCGGCACAGCCAGAGGAAAGAATGAGCGCACTGGACCAGCAGAGCCAGAGAGTGAGATAACCAGGCCTCGCTTTCTCCCTCTGCTTTTTCACTCAGTGTCACATCTGCTCTCTCATGTGCTGCTTGTTATTGACTTTCAGTAGCACATCACTTCATAACGACTTTATCAGAACAACAGAGGATTTTTACTGTGAAATATATCAGGTGTTAAATACAAACAGAAGCTCCACAATGAGAACGGTTGCATTTCTTCTTATTTGTTATAGAAGGTAATCTATGACCTTCTTCTTCATCTGTGTTTGGGTGGTGTTTCATCTCATTTGACTGATAACAAAAACCCTGATAAGTCTGAGAGGCAGGGAGTTAATTCGAGGGACTATTTTCAAGGAATAATTTGTAAGCTTTTTAGGTTAACACATTTTAAATTTAACTAAAACTGAATTGACACTTCTACATTTCTTTCACTTTATGTAAAACATGCTCCTGTAATTTCCTCCATTGATTTCATCATATTTTGAAGGCTGATTTTAGCATTCTAGCTGTGGTCATGTTGGTATTTTGGAGCCACGGGTTACTATATTAGGAAGAAAATGTGGAGCACTAAGTAATTTGCTAATGTTGGGATGTTAGAAGCTGTCTTTATAAACCTTTTAAGTATAAAGTTCAAACATACATATTTGCTTTTTTAAGTAAGTAAGCACAATCTTCCACAGTGGATTCATATTTCAACCATACAATAGCTACAATAACCTGCCAAAATAATTACACATTTCAAAGACTTTACTCATTTGATGTGTTTTGTGGACTTAAAGAGGTACGTGCATCATTACTAGAGACTGACTTGTTTTTTTTGTGCAGTGTGTGCAACATGATATCATATAGAAATGAACCTGAACACAACTAAGGTCATTCACAAAGGAATGCAAGATGCTGTTTCTGATTAAAAACTGACGAAACATTTTACTCAGTCTTCTAAGAAGTTCTGAATTCCTCTTGGTTAGTAAAGTGTGTTTTATTTTTAATAAATATGACAATTCATTTGCTTTTCTGTTCTTTGTCTGGGATTATTCATGCCATACGTTAGAAGAGTCTCGGTTTTCTGAACTTTTTGTAAACGTTAGAAGAAACTGTCTTGTGCATGATACCTGACTGCATGGCCAACCAGCTCTAACTAGTGACAGATATATTGACAGATATGATATGATTAGTCTCTGTTAATCCAGTGATAAATGTTAAGTTGCATACACAGCAGGAAACCAAATGCACCTGGAAAACCGTCATTATAAAAGCACAAAAGCTGGGAATCTATGTAGATTCTGAAACTTAAAACTGGTTTTAGTGGTTGCCCAGCTGCTACAATGTTGTTTCTTTTTTGAGGCCTAAAACACATTTTCCAGGTTTCTGGAAAATTAAAGCAAGGATTTTAAAATATGTCTTCTACTTTCTTCCTTTTGTGGTAATCACCATCAGGAGACATTTTTGTGAGTCTTTGACCCATGGGTCCCACTGTAGGGCAATATATTATCCTTTGCAGGTCCTGCTTTATTGCACATGAGTAGAGTTGAATAAAAAGTACCGAGTTCTATTCGGATGCCCACTTTTGTGTAACTGTGTGTCTCCGACACGCTGCGATACCCTTTTAATCCCCTCACTGTGACTCTCACATGATGAAGAAATCCCACCCCCGAGGCTAAGCACAGCAATGGTTACTCCAGCTCAGCTCACATGCTTTTCTGTATTGTAGCAAATGATTGCCCTGTGTTACATTTTATCCTGTGTCATTCTGACCAGCTGATGTTTCCCAGTGGTTGACAAGATGAGGAGATTTTTGCCTAGAAAAAGATTCCCTTGGCCATGGCTGAGACGAGATGCTACTCCGAATGAGACCAGTCCACTCTTACCAAAGGTAGGTGTGTTACTGGGTTAGTTTGAGAATACTGTGTTCCTCTGTTCACCTGTAGTTACATTTCTGGGGTGGCTTTAATTTTTTGTGGCATTCTTGTGTGTCTAAAGGCAGGATCTACAAACAATGCTGAGGAGCTTGCCTTGGTCACTACTGATTTTCAAGCAGGGACAAACAGCGGACAGCAACACAACAGTCCCACAGATGCCAGGATAGATCCCTATTCCGGTTATTCTTTCATGGACTATTTCCTAAAATACTTTCTTATCATATGCAATCTGTTGTTCACAGTTTTGGGCCTGTTGCTTCTTACTCTGGGGGTTTGGGGTCTCATTAGCAAGGAATCCTTTGCTCAGGAGAAGATCAGCAGTATTGGCACTGACCCAATGCTGGTAGTTCTGAGCGTGGGCTTTCTGCTCACTGTGCTGTGCCTGTCAGGCTGCGTGGGTGCCCTAAGAGAGAATCGCTGCTTGCTGAAGCTGTTCTCAGCCACGGTGCTGGTGCTCATCACAGCTCAAGTCATCATCGCCATTGTGGCCCATACTCTACAAGATCAGATTGAAGGTAACTTGCGATCCGGGATGTTAGTTGCCATCGCACGGTACCAAGATGATCTGGATCTGAGGTTCATCACAGACGAGATTCAGTCAAATCTGCAGTGCTGTGGGGCGGACAACTACAGAGACTGGGAGATTAACATGTGAGCAACTTGGAAATCTTTTTTTTTTTACTTTTTTGAAAGTAAATCAAAGCCAGTTGGTCACGATGTAGGAATGTGTTGAAGAAGTTAATGAGCTGTGAAGTTTTTTTATTGGGTTATTTTTCCCTTTCTTCAGATATTACAACTGCTCAGCTCCAGGAGTGCTGGCCTGCGGTGTCCCTGCAACATGCTGCGTGGATCCTCTGGAGAACGGCACCGTGTGGAACTCTCAGTGTGGTGTCGGAGCCCAATTACTGGATGAGTTTACTGCTCAGAGTGTGATCTTCCTGGGAGGTTGTCTGGGGGAAATCTCTCGATGGATCAAGCAGCACGAGGGCCTGATAGGAATAATTGTGACTGTCGTGTTTGGGGTCCAGATTCTGATATTATTTATTACCATACGACTGCTGGAACGCATTAATCGTCATAAAGTATAGCTATAACACGGAGTGACGAATACAGCAATATGCTGGTTGGGGTTTAATGAGTTCTGGCTGTGCTTAAATTCTGGCTTCATTTATCAATCATTTAAAACAACCTGACCTTAAACACACAGACTGAACTTTTGCAAATGGAAATGAGACATAATTTAAACGAGGAAAGCAAATTCCAACACAAATTATCCACTGAAAATGTTTTACATTTTAAAAATGCCTGAGAGTTTAAGAAAAAAAAGAATTTCAGCTAAAAGTTAACTGCAGCTTGGCGATAGCTATCACCTCTTTTGTGTTTAAAAATAAAAACTCCACTTTTCAAGAACATGTACTCACTGGCCACTTCATTAAGTACACTTGTTGAACTGCTCATTAACTGAAATATCGAATCAGTCTGAACATGGAAATGGATTTGAAAGATTTTAGCTTCACCAATGTGGGTCAGACCAAGGAAAGTCTTGAAACTGTATCTGTGTGTGTGTTTATGGGACAGTAGTAACACTATCACCAAAACGTTTTCACCACATGTGCCCAAATCCTTCAAAGACACACACCTCCTGATATTTGAAGGATTCTTGGAGGATCTCAAAATGGTGAAACAGTTCAACAGCATAGGAGTGGTTGTAAATGGGTCACCTGGGGAGTAGAGGTCCTGCAGATCAGATCTGCATCTTCATCACAAGCACCTACAATGTAACAAAATAATCAATGAACAAAAATGGAATTCATTTATTCTGAGCTGAGAATAAATGGAACAGCTCAGAAGAATGATTAGAGTAAGATTGTAAAAGCACCTTTCAGTGACTGACGGTGGACAACCTGCTGCAAATATGTGAAACACATGTGCACGTCCCACACATGCAAGGTTTCCTGCGCTGTTTTGAATGAACTGAACTGAGTTTGCTAAAAGCAAGTTTTGTGTTCTGAGTGTTAACAAATATTGAATAAATAATGATGATTACAGATGGTATTTATGATGGGAATGATGTAATCTCTCATGCGCAGTGTGGGTCAGTAAATAACCGTCAAATAAAAGGACAAAATCAAATGACTGAAATTGTGTTAAAAATGTCAACATTTATTCGAGAGTTTGATTAAATATGATAAAGACAGTGCTGACGATTGTGCAGAAACCAAGCTAACAGAGTTCTAGCTAAAACCACAGACTCAAGCAATGACACGAGAACACATTCGAGATACACGTTTTGTGAACATGGCAGCTTGAGATCGTTATGAAATTAGGTTTACAATATAAAATATATAAGACAAAGAACAGCATTCACAGCATGCAGACGTATAAAGACACCTTTTCAGCCAGTATTAATGATCCAGATTATTGAAACTAAATACTGAAATTCAAAATTTGCCACATTTATTTAAAACAACTTCACAGCGGAGATAATCAGATGATGCCATACTGGGCAAGCTCATGTAGCTCTAGATGGCTGTATGCCTCCCACGGGCAGATTACAGTGATGTCTAAAATGAAAAAAACAAAGAGAAGAAAACAAATCATGAGTTGTTGTTTTTTTTTGTTTTTTTGTTTTTTGTTTTTGTTTTTTAAAGGAAGAAAAGGTCATGTCATGTGCATGTTTTGGTTATGTAGCCATCTGACTTTTAATTTTTTTACTTACCAGTTCCAAGACCTTCCATTCCTGGGATCTCCTCTCCAAAGCTGGTAAAGAAAGAAAATAACAAGCTTTACTGGAGGATATCTGACAAACTTAGATGACTCGTGCGAGGTTATCAGAAAGAGACATACCCAATCACTCCTCTTTTGGGAGGCTTGCTCTTGAACTGCCGCGTGTTCCTCTGTTTGAACTTGGGTGCAGACTTGCGTGGGGAGCCGGGGGCCGTGGCTCTGAGGGGAGCTTTGTTGCCAGTCTTTCCTTCGGGTTTGGCCACCTCCAAATTCATGCTTCTGTTGTTTCAACTGTAAAAGTCACTGTGTCATTAAAATGCCCAACAATGAATGAAACAGTTATAAAAATCTTGTGACGTAATTATCCTCATATAAAGACAAGCCATGTGCTCATGTTACTAATCAAATGCTGCGATACCTTCAAGCTTGAAAGCGCCTTCATAATCAGATTACTGTGAGGATGTGCTGAAGTGGCCTCTAGGTTTACACTGACAATAGCTTGAAATGTTTATTTATTTATTTTCACAGTTAAAAAAATGGAAAAATAGCAATGCAATTTGTATGTAAATGTGCATAGATGTAACCACATATTTAAAAAAAACAAAAAACAGATGCAAAGCCGAAAGAGTCCAATAAATATAATGTGCAAATAATGTACAACACATGACTACATAAACAATAAGCTCTGCTTAAGCAGAGCAAGGTCATGGTTACACAAATACACACAATGACAACTCTAATCAACAATTTCATAAGTTCAGCTTTTTTAATCATTCTTAGAAATTCAGGCCATAGTTAAAGGCGGTCATATATTGTTCGGCGACTCTCATTTGTTGTCCTTCCATTATGCAAAACAAAGGTGTGACAGAAAATTAGAAACAATTAAAAAGCACCTCTTATAATGTCCCTGATATAATCTAGTCTTCCATATGACTGAATTAACACCTCATTAACTGTATTAAAAAATATATTAGGCTGGAAAGACTGAATTTCTATTCCGATTAATTTTACATTGCATATTATTTATTTAATATCTACGTTTTAATTAATAATCTAATACTACATGCCTGGATGGATACAGAAACATACTACCAGGTAAAGTCCAAATAAAGATAGAAACTTTTATATAACAATAATAAACTGCATGTGTTAAAATAAGTCCAAAAAGAGAAAGAGTGTTCAAAAAAGATTTAACCTATTGTTTCAACTCACCGCTTGTGGTGCTTCTCTTGGTAGTTGATTATGATGGTAGTGTCCAAGAGGTCTGAGTGGCTGTTGAATGCTGTTGCATTAAGTTGAAATAGTGCAGTCCTTTTATACACCACGGACTTAGAGACGATTATGACGCCACCTGCCAACAAACTGATGATTCTATCATCACTTGTACCCAAGCAGATCATTGATGAGGGATTGGCCGACTGGCATTCAGCAGGAGGGGGCAGCAGTTTCCTGTTCCTGAGACTGTCCTGAAGACACACATGCTGATGATTCTGAACGGGAATTATTTGAGTATTTTATCCATAACCTCTTCAGATATGGTCAAATGTAAGCACTGAGTTCTGGAGTTTTCTCAGAATATAGCTAATTATTATCACTGTTTTTCTGTTATGGCCAAATATTATGTAACACCTGAAGCCGAGAACTTACTGGCATGAACCGTGACATTCTCCTTTCATCAGCAGTCTCGCAGATTGAGCTGCATTATAGCTGCTAATCCAGCCCAGCCTCCTTCCATCACACAGGTGAACACACCTGCTCCATTCATGTGAAGATTTACTACAGCGTCGTTCTGCAATCTGTACTGCTGATGCATGCTGTTCAGGCACATGTATGGACACTAACTCCTCATGTCACCTGTACAAAAAAGATTCAAATGTCTGAGATTAGTGGATATATTCAATAGAGCAAACCTGTCTAGCTACAGTACACTAAGGAGCCAGCTGTGGTATTTTAATTGAAGGTTGTTTCATTGAAGCTTGTTTATTATGTTCATTAAAAGAAACACATGACTTTTTTTCTTTGTATTTTTGTATTTTGTCTAGCTGATCAATCAAATGGTATTTATTTCTGATGAAGAAATGTAGAGTTTACTCTTCACACTGTTTACTGGACAGAGCCACTTATTGATCCGCGTGACTGTTACATGTTATGTGACTGCTGTCCAAATGATATGCACAACTTTGTAGATTCCAATCATAAATGATAAAGAGCTTGGTCTAGATCAGGGGTGGGCAGTTAATTTTCCCAAGGGCCCACATTCATCACCTAATTGTAACATCTACTCTTACCAGAGGCAGTTTAATTACAGGATGGGTAATGAGCTACCAGAACACTTTTTTAAATTAATTTTTTTTGTAATTTTACACATTTATCTGTTTATTTATATTAATTTAAGCCCCAAAACGTCATGCTGGCAGATTTTTCTTTTATTAAAAGTACATCTTCATGATGTAGAAAAACTAAGACTAAATGTAGAAATGTCACTTATTTTTCTTATACTGAGATATTGCAGGGATTAAATTTCCATTTAAGCTTCTTTACAGTGAGAGAGAGGGATATTCACCATTCCCGCCTATTTAAAGAGAAATCGAGTTGTCTGAACGACTTTAAATTAGTTTGGCCTGTTTTCTACAGTTACTGGCTAAAGCAGGTGTAATGATGCCCTCTAGCGGTGGCAGGAAGCAGAGTCGTTGAATGGAGTGACCAACGACTGGCTCTGACAGGAAGCGTCTCTTGAGCCAATCAGGTTTGACCAAAGATCGTCTTATGTCTCATGTGTGTCACTCTGCAATAAAATTACTGTACGTCTCATTAATTACAGCGATTTAAAAAATTGGCAATACATATTTAATTTGATTAAATCAGTTTTTTTGTTTTTTTTACAAAGCAAGAGTTTCATCACGAATCTCTCAATCTGTTTCAATACGCCAAACTTGTAAATCATGTTTTGGTACCTGAAAAAGAAATGGAGTGAGATGTCTGTCCTCTACTACGTGCCACCGGTAGAGTTTCGGTTGAAGTCTGAGCATAGTGCTCCACGTGTGTTGTTTTGCTTTGTTATGCATTCATGTTAATTATTGTAGCATGGGGAAGAATAAGAAAAATAAAGTGTCCGATTCGGGGAAACAAGCGGGAAAACCTGGACAACGTCAAAGGTACCATAAGGAAGCTAATACGTAATGGAAAATGTGCTAGTTAAGCTAGTTAGCAACAGAAGCTAGCTGATACGGGCTCCAACCCAAGTTTTGAGCGATCAGATTAAACCGGACTTGTTAAAGTTTTAAGTGGGGACTTGTGTCTGCAACTAAACATGTTTGCTTTTTGTTTTTTCCTGTCTGTATTGTGTCCAAATTTCAGTAATGCCAAGCTCCAGAGAGATGGTAAACCCAAGAAAGCCAAAGAGGTGGACCACATTCAACACATCCCCTTCAAACTACGAGAAATAATGAAGGCTAAGGACAGAATGAAAACTGGGTCCCTAAAAGTCAAAAAGCCGAAAAAGGGTATGAAAAAAGTTTCTAAATATTCATTTTAGTGTCATGACTGTCGTGTATAACTAATAAAGACTGTGTTGTGTCTTTACCCATCTCACCTGAAGATAAATCAGAGTATTTTCTAGATGGAGACATACCTGTTCCACATTTCAAGAGGGGCAAACGGGAAAGCGTGAAAGCTTACGTGCAGCGGATGGAGCGTGAGACAAAACATGTCATGTTCCTCTCCAAAAACCAAGTAGACAGGAAGCCCGAAATGGATGCAAGCGAACAAGAGAGACCTGCACACTGCAAATCTGATAAAAAGAAGGAGTGAGTACACTTTACACTACACTTTACACTAAACCCCATCCTTATCTAGTAGGTTTCATGGCATAGCTTGTCTTCACTTATTCTGATTTGTGGCTGGGTTTCTTTTTTAGTGTTGTGGCACTGATATTTTTATATGCGTGACATGGATTGAATAACAGTAAAGTATTGAAATAATGTGTAAATCTTTATCAAAGTTCTTGATCCACAAACTCATGACATGACAAAAAGCAAACTTTGTAGCTGCTCCATCCATCACCATTTGTGTTGTACAGCAAAAAATCAGCAGTAATCCTCCAGAAGTTTTATTAAAACATGCAGATGAACTGTTAACTTTGCCTGATACCGTGTTTAAATTATACAGCTTACAGAATGCTATATAAAAGGTTATTTGAAATGGGCAGCTGTCCTATTTTACATAGAAGAAATAACTGCACCAAACAGGGGTGAGTTTAAGGCAGGGGTGGGCAACTCCAGGCCTTGAGGGCTGGTCTCCTGCAGGTTTTAGATATCACTTTGAATCAGCTGTGTTGGATCAAGGACACATCTAAAACCTGCAGGACAGGCCCTCGAGGCCTGGAGTTGCCCACCTATAACACCGTTATAACATCTGTTTTCAGCAGCACAGAAACTTTGCGTGAATGCAGAGGGCAAACTTCAGAATGCTGATTTACCTGCTGCTCTTCATTGCAGCAACCACATTCTCCTTTAAAGCCTTACAGACACAAACTCGCTCTTCGCTTGACTTCTTCATACTTAAACAGGCAGACACACGTGCACAAAAACTCATAAACATGAACTACCTCATCCCAGAAATAAAGCTTTGCCAGAGAGTGCTTTAGAGTCTTTACATATTTTTGCATTTAAGAAAATGTTGTTGTTTTTTCCAAAAAATTACATTTGATCTGACATGTAAATACAGTCAGTGGGTTTATGTTTGTTGTTTTTCTGACAGGTGTTGTGTGCAGCTAAACTTTAAAACACTGCAAGTTCTAAAATGGAAACCAATGAACAGTTCATTTTGAAAGACCTGTGTTTTTTCTCTTTTGAATATTTATTATTGCTCATTAATAAGACAAAAGTATTTCTTATCCAATTAATCGATTGAACAATCAATAGATTACTCGATTACTAAAATAATCGATAACTGCAGCCCGACTGTCAAGTGTTACATTTTTAATGCCTACTGATTTTCTGTTGGCAGGTATGGTAAAATGAAGCTACAGAAGCTACAGCAGAAAAAGGTGAACAAACAAGAGGACAAGATGGAAGAACAGATGTTTATAGGTAAGAATTAAGGTTTTACAAGGAAATGTGGTGCATTGTTCTTTAGATGGGATCTGTCTTTGACTGTCACTCGGTTTGGTACTAATAGCAAGAGGTAGCATTTACCAGATATTATTTTAAACATTTCTTTGAAAGCCTGGGTCTTTTTGACATATTTAAAACACTAAAGGTTTTCGACACAGCACTTGCTTCAGTAGCATTTCTTTTTTCGTAGTACACCATCTACTAGGTAAACAAGGGTGCAGATGGAGGACATGCTGTGAGATATTCTTTCAGTAAAGCATTTTTTTTTTTTGCAGTACTGTCCTGATCACTTCCCTCTGAGGAAATTTCAAACCTCTATCTGAAGTAATCCCAGATTCAGCTGTTAGAACAAAACAAACATTAAAAATTTGTCAGTCTGAGGCAGAGTAAAACCAAATGACGCAGAACCAAATCACCTCAGTTGTAGTTCCCCGTGAAATTAAAGTAAGGACCCAATTCAAGTATATTAGATGATGTGTTCCTGGTGTAAGCCACAATGGATGCAGTGTTTAATGCCTTCAGTTGACATAAAAAGCAACCACAAAGTTACTGTTTATGCTCATCTTTTCTGTTGGTGCCCTTATAAATCTACACTGTTTCCTACACAGAAAGTGGGAAGAGCATTTGCATCTCTGGGGTTTACAGAGACTGGTCCAAAAACAAATATTAGTGTGTGTAGATAGATGGATAGCCTACCTATGTATAATCACATTCTACGCATCCTATGATCGCTCACAAAGCTCTCAAACCGGTTTCTTGAATATGACAATGAGTTCACTGTATTCGCATGGCCTCCACAGTCCTCATAACTCATAATGGAACGGGAAATGTTATGGATGTGCAGTCCACAAATCTTCACCAATTGTGCGATGCTGTGATGTTAGTACGCACCAAATTCTCTGTGCCATAAATTAAGGAAGTGCTGAAAGCAAAACGAGTTTAAGCCGTTATTAGGACAGTGTAGCTAATAAAGTGACCAGTGTATAAATCAGGTGTTATGGTTAAAAGTTGTTGGGCTATACAAACATGGAAAATGGCAAGAAGTATTTAATTAAGGCAGCTTAACATGGCAACGGTGAGTAGTCATTAAAAAAATCCCTGTAGTTAAATGATGGCTTTTGTTTCGTAGATGATGTTCCTTTTGGTGAGGTTACAATGGCCCCTCCCTCTTTGAGTGCCAAACCAAGGAAAGCTGAAGTCAAATCTCAGGTAATCACACCGTGCATTGATCACATGATCTCTCATCGAACCATGCAGATGGTTCATAAAATCCTATTTCCTTTTTTTCCCCATTTCATTGTGCAGAAAGCATCAAAGGAGCTGCTCCTAAACTCTCTTCTTGGCCATACTGCAGTCTCCACTACAAAGCCCTCCATGGCCAAACAGAGAATCATGGAGGAGGAGCGGGAACGAGCAGTAGAGGCATACCGTCAGCTGAAGAAACAGAAACAGCAGCAGTATGAAGCTAGGACTGCAAGCATGAGAAAACTCAAAAGCCTTCACTGATGTTGCTTTTCACTCAGCTCATCTGCAGTCAGTGTTCCTGGCAGCAGCAGGGCTGAGCAGTGATCTGTAGAAACTGTCTAAATAAGATGGAGAGCTAGCCACATTTGAGATTAATATCTGGAGGAACTTTATGCATCTTTATGCTCCTGTTGGAGGCTCCTGTAGCTCAACAGGTACAGCAGGCTGTTTGCTTTTCATGAAACTGGCAACATACCACTCCCACGCTGTCTAAAAGAGGGGGAAAATGTGTAGTATTCAAATGTCTGTGTGTGCAAGGGTGGATGTGGCTCCTTGTGTAAAGCGGTTGGTTGGGAAAACTTGAAGGGCACTGTATAATTCCATTTTATCTTTAGGTACACTAAACAACACTGCCGCTTTCACAACGTTGTTAATTTAAAAGAGTGAACGGCTTTCAAAGTGCTTTGTAACACTGCAGAGTCATTTCCCAAGTGCGATGGAAAATACATGGAGATATTTTGCCTATGCTCATTTATCACCCTTGGAACGCTTGCGTATTTCATCATTTGTATTTACAGTTTTTTCACATTTGCATGTTCAGATAACCAAATTCTGAGGTCGTCCGTCATGTGATGGACAGTAAAATCCATCCATCAGGTTATTTCAAAGTAAAGATGATCCTCTGATTGGTTTTAGTGGTCCCACTAGATGGCACTCCTCTTGTACACAGCCGACATAACTTGCTCATTGTTGGTGCCATATTATATATTGAAGTATTTTATATTGTTGTTAAATGGTTGAGTGGTAATGACTGCATTTTATATAGAAAATGTAAATAACATGTTGAGAGAAACCATGAGGTCATTTATTATTAGATGTTTTTGATTTTTTCCATGCTCCTCAGCAGATGTTTGCTGTTTGTTGTCATATTCCCTGTTTTTTTTTTCCAGAGCATTTGGATAAATCTGGAATTGTCATCCACACTGATGTTCAGAAACATCAGCTGAAAAAACAAATATCCTCATGAGACCTTTTTAGCTGTTTGTACGTCTGTGATAGCCTCTGTCTTGGGATAAATGAGCCATTAGCCTTTTTAAATGTGCAGCATTTATTAGAGCCTGGCACAGCTATTTATATTTGTAATCCTTCGAAGGCTTTACACTCATGAACGAAGCCATTGTTTAAATATTTGCATATGAGACGGACTGCGCATATTCAAATCTTTGTTCAAAAACTTTCAAAGCATGCTATCTAAGGAAAAAAAACCACATTGATAATATAATGCAATAGTGATCAACTGAATAATATGACCAGATGTTGTCAATACTGAATTCTTCTTATCTGGTTCGTGGGTCCAATCACTGCTATTTAATCAGCTTGACTGGTGAAACCCTCAGTCCATGTTTGTCCTCTGATGGTTGTCACAGTGACACGGAAATGTATTAAGTGGGGACAGCTGCTGGTGATTGGGTGCACCGACTCCCTTGAGCTGAGCACATTTGCCATTGGTTATATTCCACCTGTGTGCAGGACAGCTGTTCACATTATCAGAGCTTTACAGCTGTTTTTCACTTAGGATGTTAAGATACTGGGGTTTTTTTTACCTTCTTCTTCTTTTAGTTGAATTTACTGACCCCGGAGTTACGTAATATACAAAGCTTCGATCGTGTTAGCATATTTATATAGTCAAATATTTCAAGTGCAATGTGACACATTGTGAGTTCTCTGTATTAAATGTTTTACCAACCATCCAAAGGGCCGCTGGGAAGCACGAAATCTAACCAGACTTGAGCAGTTTCATTGGAAATATTCTGCTCTGTTTATGTCCACATGCAGTGTTTCATTTTGGATATCATGCAACGCTTGTTTTTTTCAGCCAGATCAAGAAGGTGATACTGAAGGTTATTACAGAGGAAAACATCATTTGCTTATGTGTTCTGTTGTTCAGTGCTGTCTGATTTCCTGTTAGTGAGCAATTTATCTTCCGATCAAGTACCCATGGCTGCTGACAGTACAGGATGGGAAAGAGTAATTGGGAGAGAGACATTTAAGCCTGCTGCTAGGCAGCCACTGCTGACTGAAGCTTTTAAAGACGTGTGAGTGTGTGTGAGCGAGATAAATTATATTAAAATAATTGTGCTTGTCATGTAGAGAAGACAGACTACCTCTTGTGAGTCAGACCAGTTGTAGATGAAAATTTTCGCAGCAATACGTACGCAATATTAATCTGTTACCACAGCGATTGATGATTGGATTCAGCAGCATTACAACAACATCAGCTTGACTATCACAGCGGTCTCCCTTGCTGAACTACAAACTGAGGCATCACAGAGCCAACCCCTGGATGTCGTGCTAGGTGCCAGGCCAGGCTTATCAAGCAAACATATGTAAATATTTGAAGCAGTAAACTTAGCAATCCTGCTGACATGATGACACTTCCTCTTTTACCATCCAGTACCTTTCGTTATTAGTTGATTCTTTCTGCAATCCAAAACGCCAGAGAATTTAACTGAAATTTGTAGGGCTGACACCTTCGAATTTACACCTTCACATTTATTTCATTCATGGCTAAAAGCCACATTTTTGCATATGATTACATTATTATAGTTACACAAATTTACAACTAAGTATGTTATACTGTGGTGATCATGAACAAATTCTAACGCATACACACACACACATATGTGTGAATGTGTTAGAATTTGTTTATATATATATGCTTGTTAATATATATTATATAATTATAATATAATATATATAATATATATATATATATATAATATATATCATACATATGACAGATGATATATATATATACATATGACAGATGATATATATATATACATATGACAGATGATATATATACACACATATCTTGTATTTGTTGTATTTCACTATATAATCTTTCCTCTGTAAGCCCAGTGTGGTTTGCATCATTATAATAATGTGTGGTTTTGATGTACATAGAGCAAGCATTGCATAAGCATTAATGGAAACTAAGCAGTCATATACTGAATATTACTGGACTTTCACTCTGTTATTGCTTAAGAGAAAACAGAGATATTAAATATCTGATTCTTGGAGCTCTGAGATGGAAAAGCTCAGTGCAATGTGCTCGGCTTGGGCTGCTAACTTATGATAGTCCTGAAGATGTTTAGGAATCCACTGAGCACGACTAGGAGCTGCAGCTCCCCATATTCAAAGGGCCAGGTGTGGTTCGAAGTATCATTGAGTCTTGGTCCTTCTGTGAAATACACATATGGATTATTTTCACATGTGATATCATGAAGACGGGATGTTTCGTGATTAAAAATAGCACTCACCCTTGTCAGACCTTTGGCAATCAAGGCTATTTCAGTGGGCTGGTATAAACAACTTCGTGCCTGACCATTGTAAACCCCATATGGAGACGTTGGATTTGTGGATTCTGTCATAAAAAATGTCATTTTACAGTCATTACTGGATTCGTTTTGTTGTCTGTGTGCAATCTGTTGCAAAAACCTAGAGCCACTCCCAATTTTTTAAAATTATTGCGCTTCCAAGGAGCTACACTTTCTTAAAATTGTCCAAGTGATGTTGAGCATCAGTTGTCCATTCTTTCTGAAGTTTTTTTTTTTTTTTAAAAATAAACAAATTGATGCCCAAAGTGCCTTTAGCCAGAGGTTTTGCATATCTCAGCATGGTATAAGCATATATGTGTATGTGCATGTATGTAACGAAATTTGCTACATTCAAACTGGCATTGACGTGGATAGAAAAATACAGAATGGGACATTATATATTTCAGTAATATTGTGGTCTGAGTCTCAACATTACTGAAGCAGTTTAGGTTTGGGCCAGAAAAACATTCAAACAAGGTACAAATAAGGTACAGCCACACAGCACTGTTGACAGAACACTGTCCAAGACTGCGGCAAAAGTAAATCCAGTCAGAGTTCGAGAAGTATTTCTGAAGTCTACTTAAAGAAATGACAAGAAAGTTTGCCTAAGAGAATCCAGCCTTTGTTAAAGAATAAAGATGGTGATCCAAAACATTCTCCTTCAAACTCGTTAGAACTGTGCTACTTGGCTAACATACTGTCTTGGCATGTATGTTTGTACAATCATATGAGGTGGCTCAAGACTTAAACCTAAAAACCATTATTAAACCATTATTAACAACTGAAATGGCACAATTTAATACATCTGCTGTTTGAAATTGTACAGTGAGAAGAATCAATATATTCAGCATTACTTGGGAAAATTAGGCACCACACACACCCTAGATATTTCCTAACATTGAAGCAATCTGTACTATGTGCCACATACTTTAAATGATAACAGTATAATGTATCCTGTATTGGTATCGGCTGATACCAGTTGGGGTCCAACAGTTAAACCTGATCATTGATCTCAATATTTAGTGTGTTGAGAATGTAAGGTTTGCGAGCAACAGACTTCATATTGCAATGCAGTGATTCTTCGCAATGGCAATGTGCTTTGTGCTGATAATGTGGGTTGTGGATAAATAGGAAAGTGGTATACAAAAACAGCAATTTTCAAAATTACAAAACAGTAAACTGGAGAAGGTGTACTGTAGCCAGTGTGGGTCTTCATTTGCTACACTGATGCATTATGTAATATACCACGCAGTGCTTGTTATCAGTTTGGAATAATCCAAACGTGTCTCAATAAAATTTAGAAATTAATTTCTATTGATTACTTAATTACTACTTAATAAAATGTATTAATTCTAATGATTCTGTACCCACCTAAACAGTATTAAACTGCTGAACTGTGAAGTTAATGGCTGACCATAATGTGTTATGCTGTACCTGGTTCATCCATAGAAAAGGCTTTATTTTCTACGTAGACATGCTGCGGGGTGGGCTGTGGCTCCTTCAGAATGTTGTCGTAAACCAGGCTTCTAGCAGGATAGACTTCTTCCCCATCGGGTTGTTCCTTGTTTGGGTCCTCCTGGGTCAATAAACAGATTTCTGGAATTGCATAGAACAAGAGGAACACCCAGGCATTTGACACCACGGCTATAGCCATAGTCGGATCGTCCCAGCTGGAATTATCAACTGCTCGGTTCCCATAGATGTACATGACAATCCAAGCTATCCAAAGTGCCAAAGTGAGGACTCCTGTGACCAGGATAAAGGCTCCATCTCGGCGCCAGTGCTTTTGCTTGTGTGTTAGTGAGGGCACAGACGTTAGCACCACAGCTGCTATCAGAACCATTACATATATAAGGGCCATCACAAAGTCCCGACTGACAAAGCTGCAGGCCAGGTCAGGAACACCGAGACCTCTGAGTGGGCTCCTGGCCACAGTAATGACAAGCCACTCGGTGTTGATGATCACCTCGACAAGCCAGAGAGCCAAGGCTCCCAGCCATAACATCCAGCTCCTGGGCCCCTGGCCTCCCCTTTGCAGCAGGGCAAGCCACAGCCCATGCATCACCAGGCAGGCCAGACAGCCTGAGAACAGTACTCCAAACAGGTACCTCCGTGCAGCACAGGTAGTAGAATACTGCTCCACAATAAAGGCAAAACTAAGTCCAAACAGACCCAGTGTGAAAACTAAAATGCTGGCCTGCAGGCCCACCATACCCTTTCTCTTCTTGTCTGTCACAAACGGTAAGCTAGCCATGAGGATGACGAACAAGATAAAGGCAGTCAGCACACCAACAGCAGCAACAGCTTCCACTACGATGCCCCATACTGCTGTCAGGTCACACAGATTATAATACATGGAGCTCACATCACCACCACATCCTTTTGGAGCACTAGTTGGGTCCATCGCTTCACTGCAAAAAAAGAAACAAAAATAATTTGATTACTTCAACATACATGTTAATATTGTAGTTACAGATTTCATTAATAACATCCCTGATTATTACAAAACAAACTATTGGTTTAAATTGCAAGTAATATTACTGTAATAGTTTAATATTGCTCACACAGTAATATTACTGTGTGAGCAAGTTAAATGGTGCCATGCATATACAGCTGTGCCATTCCACTGGAGTTTCAATATGAAAATGACCTCATTTCTATTTTATGGAGTTTTAATGTGCCATACTAATTACTGTAAATTCAAATATTCATTCAGGTCTCTAAAGAATCCTGGAATTATGTACTGCATTCCCTGGCTGTAATTACAAAACTGAGTCATTCTACACAGAGCTTTAGTCACCGCTCACTCTATAGCCTCCTAAGACCAGCTAATTAGGAAAAGCATCATTTCAGCATTTCAGCATTTTACCATGACACCTAATGAGTATTTCCACACAGTATCCCTGTTCCAGTACGCACACAGGTGTCATTCAGGAATCATATGTATTTTAATAGCAGAATGTATAGTTGTAGGTGTACATTTTAAACCAGTTATTATTGAACGGCAACTTAATTATTGTTTATTCTCTTCTTCTGACTGTAACTGTAATATAATAATTAAAGGACACGACATTCAAAAATGAATATGCTTTTTATGCGAACTTTCTGACTGTGAAGATTTCAGATAAAGGTGCCTGTGTGGGATGAGAACATCGTCCTGCTGCTTATTTAATAATTATATTATACCCAGTGAGTTAGCTTAGTTAACTAACCACAAAAACAGGACATGCTGTTTAAAGGACAACAAGTTGTTTATGATTATTTATATAACAGAATCGGAGAGACTTAGAGGGGGAGACAGTTATGATGTTATAAAAATAAAAGACAAACAGGTTCAATCAGGAATCTTTGCGTAATAACACGAGTCTCTTACCAGGATTGCAATGAGAGCTGTTCCGCTAGCCTCTCCAACAGGTAACAGGTAGATTCAGTCCGATAAAGATTACTGACCTCCGAAAAGAAACTTCCCTTGCACGAACGAGTTGATTTTTTATTGGTGGTAGTAGTTCTTCTCCATTTTTACAACACTTCTTGATGATTCGACCAATAATTTCTGTGCGTCAGGTGTTGACTTTTGTTTTGTTTTTTTTCGGGCGGGATCAGAAACGGACCTCCATCGGCCACTCCTCTTTTATTCAGGCATCTTATAGTGACCTCACAGGTAGTCCCAACGAAGTAGTTGCTTCTTTTAGTTGTTATTAATATTCTGTAAAAGTTCTCTAACGACTAACCTCAAACCACTCTGCTCCTTCCCCAGCCTCTGGTATCTACAGCTTTGCATATTCTTTGAGATTAGCACCCGGCCTACTTATTTATTTCAGGCAGCTTACATCCAAACAAAGGGAGCACTCATGTATACAGGCTATGCGAAGTGGTATGACCCATGCAAACACGCCGATCATCGATGACTTTAACAGGTTTTGTAATTAGGTCAATTTTGAGATTAGCCTTGAAATACTCAGCTCCTGCGCATACAGCAGCGTTTACAGTTGCCTATTTTGCGCTCCTATTGTGGAATATAATGACTCACATTCGTATTTTGGTTCAGATGATTAAATCCAATACTGCATATCAAATTTCTGAAATATAGCATTATTATTGCCCAAATATCTAGGCTACTTTAGAGCAGTTACAGTTACAGGAGGGACTGTATGGTAAGCAGAGCCACCTGGTGGCATCAAGGCTGGGCTGAGTCCTGTGTTTTTCAAACAAATTGGATTACACAACAAAATAGATCTTTCTATTGATCCGTTGTACAGTAGGACATGTCAGTTAAAAACCATAAGATAAATAAGCACATTAGTGAAGGAATTGATTTTAAGCTTTTAGACTGTCAGTTTTTCAAAAAGCTCTGCTTTATTTTATCTTCCATCAGTAACTTTTCCCCCCATTCCTGAAAGTTATTCAGTGGTGTTTTATGCCATAGTCTGTGTTTTCAACTATTAAGTGGTTGCAGATCTGACAATTTATAAAACATAAACATGATTTTGGGTCAATGGGTTTTCAATGTTGTGTTTCTGTTTGCACTCTTTTTTTAAAAGCAGTCTCTTTCTCCTCTAATTTTAATAAACTACAAAAAATTTTTAAAAAGTAATAAAGTTTTTGTTTTTTAATTCAGTGTAATATAAGAGTAAGCGTCTCCTCACTGGCTTCACTGGCAAGTACCAAGGTGGACCTATTGAAGACAAACTAAGGAGGACGTAATCGGCTACAATAATCAAAGCAGGAGAAAACTGAAGTCTGCAATAAATGTTCACAATTATTGGTTGACAGTAGAGGTGTGAAGTTTTTCAGATAAAAGAAACACAACTGGATGAGCTGTGACATAAGAAATTAGAATCAGAATACTTTATTAATCCCAAAGGAAATTATATAGTTACAGTAAGTACAGAACAGACTGAACTAAATTAAATAATAAAATGCATTTCAAAGTTAAATATAAGAAATAGCTCTAATATATACAAATAGCTCAATTAGAAATATCCAGAATATTATCAAGATTAAATATATATGATTGACATTTTACCCTAAACTGAAAACTATAAAACTTTGCAACTATTGTACTGTGTACTGTGCATTAGATGGAGGAGTTGTACAGGGATGAGTGATTTCTTGTGTTCTTCAGTCTTGCATTTGGGTAATCTCAGCCTCTCACTGAACCTGCTCCTTTGCAAGCATGTCATGGAGTGGATGGGAGGTCAAGCATTGTCCTTATCTTGGACAACATCCGCCTTTCCGAAATCACCTTAAGGGAGTCCAGCTCTATCCCCACAAAATTCCTGGCCTTGCAGATCAGATTTATTGAGTCAACCTGCCACCTCAGAGAAAATCATGACAAATGTTAAAATACCTCAGCCGCTTCAGAAAATAGAGGTGACTCCATTCCTGTAGAGTGCACTGGCACTTTAACCCTGTCTAGTTTATTATCTATGTGTACTCTGAGGTATTTACAGCCCTCCACACTGTCCACATCGACCCCCTGGATTGAAACAGGGGGTCACAGGTTTCCTGGTCCTCCTAAAGTCCACAATCAATTTTTTTGGTATTGTCACGTTGAACTGCAGATGATTCTGCTCGCACCACATGACAAAAAGGAGTCCACCACAGCCTGGTACTCCATCACATCACCCTGACTAATGCATCCAACCACCGCAGAGTCATCAGAAAACCTCTAAAGATGGCAGGTCTCTATGGTGGCTGAAGTCTCAACAATCCAGGACACAAGAGAGGCATTTATTGCATCGCTGTCAGCTGATCACCCAGGAGGGTTGGCCTGATACTATTGAATGCACTGGAAAAATCGAAAGAGATGATCTTCACAGTACTCACCGGCTCGTCCAGATGGGCATAGACACAATTGGTAGATGATGGTAAAAAGTGTAAAAGTAAAGTGTAAAGTGTGCATGTTAGTCCCCGTAGGGAAATAGTTCCTCTGCATTTAACCCATTCACCCAGTGAAGCAGTGGGCAGCCACCAATGCAGCGCCCGGGGAGCGGTGTGTAGGGACGGTACCTTGCTCAGGGGTGTCCTCAGTTCCGAGGTGGGGCTGGTAAGTGAACAGAAGGAGATCCTGATGTGGTCTGACAATAGGTGGGAGCTGTTCAAGGATAAGTTTTTCCAGGGTTTTCACGACATGGGAAGTCAGTGCCACGGGTCTGTAATGGGGGCCACTGAGACGTGGCATCTTTGGTACAGGAACAGAGCATGACGTCTTCTACAGTAATGGGACCCTCTGCAGACTCAGACTCATCATGAACAGTTTATAAAAGACTGCACAGGCCTTGAGGACATGGGGACTCACCCCATCTGGTCCAGCAGACGTGCCTGAGTGGAGTCATCTCATTTGTCTCTGAATTTGTCTCTATCTGCTTAGACGTAATTCATATTCTTGCTCAGAAATAGTCAACTTCTGTGCATTAAAGCATCTGAAAGTTTTATGCATTTACATTCATTTAACTTTTTTTTTTTTTTTTTGAAAATTCATGACTGTCTTGTTTGAAACCCTGGCTAACTGATGCTTTCCCTCCCTGTTTAGAACAAGGGTAAGGTCATCCAGGGCACCTTGCTAAAGCCGGCTCTGGCATCCAGCCTGTACTTAACTTATTGTTTATACTGCGTGATGGAGCCCCCCATGGTGCATTGATCTCTCAATGGATCTTGTCCCCAGGGGTGCTCTCACAAATCCAGCAGTTTGTCAATCCATCCTTTTGCATTTTGGTCCGCTCAGATTCTTAATAGGAGGTTAGATCGAAGGAGAAAGCAATGTGACCTAAATGAAGGACATGCACTTTTCAGAGCTTTAGGCCTACTTTACTGTGAATTCTGCTTGCATATACCAAGTTCCTGAACTGGTAAACCAAGCAAAACCCAATTAATACATAAAAATATTCATAATATTTACATGCAACAAAACAGGCTGAGTAGTTGACATAAGTCTCAGTGTGATGTCTATATTTTCTGTCTAAAGCTAAAACAGACTGAAATGATGAGATGCTACCATATATAATCCTGTACCCTGTCTGTATTGTCTTGTCCAGTTTGTTGCAGCAGACCTCATTAGGACACCTCAGCTGCACTGCTCTCCTTTGAGAACATGTCAGGTTATTCATAGAAGTGGCTCAGGTTTGGGTCTCACAGGACATCTCTTCTCCTGCATTTTTATTGCAGCCTGGCAGCCCTCAGCACTTCACCACAACCCAGTTCCATCTGAAATGGCCGCTCTCCTCGTCTTTCCCAAAGTAGGTAGATGGGCATAATTTTTAAAAACACTCATCACATTGTTCTATTTCACTGAACACTTATCGCAACTAATGATCTTGCAATTATCAAAAAACACCCAATTTATATATTTCAAGAATAGTTTAGCAGAGATCTCAGTATTGAAAGACCCATCACTGACAAGCAGTTCAGTACTAGCTGAGTGTTAAATAAAGGTTAATTTAGATGAGAATGCAAACATCTCTTTGAACCCAGGGGACATGATTGAAGGAATTATGTATTGTTGTCATGGTTGCTATCTTACATCAGAACCTACTGAATATAGGTGTACCCCACCTACTCTGTGTTTTTTGTAATTCTCTACTGTCACGTGGTTAGCTCACTTTTGAATCATTATAGCATTTAATATTGATTTTTATAGATGGGAGGTTAGTATGTTCCCTGCAAGCAGCAAACCATTACCTCCATATCTAGCTGGTATTTATACTAGATACTCTCAATAAGTGCGCCACACTTTGTGGTGCACTGAGTGCACCTGAAAAGGAAGAAAAGGGAAAAGTTTTACAAGTACTTAATGATGCACTGGGAAGTCTCATAAAAGCTTATTTTACATGCCCTTTGACAAAGAGCAGAAATTCCAAAGCACATGCAAAAAAAGTCCTGATTGGCACTTGAGTTTGATAGACAAAGCTTGCCTCAAATTGATGCGCAGACCCAGCACCAATGAAATTATCCTCACATTAGTATGATTAACATGCCATCAAAGAAATAATTGCACTCAGCTGAAAAATGGTCTAATAAATGGATTACGAAATTTGATTAACTGCAGTTGGTCACACATATTAGAAACTCAATTACTTTTGACAGATAGTCTCAATGCAACCTGCAGTAATTAACTGATAAATTACACGGCTCTGATTATACTGAACTTAGGTACCATAAAAGAACATTTTCAGCCCAGAGATCTGCTGCAGTTTAAGTGCCATTAAAATGTGAAACTGTGTTGTTATTGATTCTTAATAGTGGCTAACCCCCACTGACTTTAAACTAAAAAACATTAAGCTGAGTCCTTGGCTGGCCCGGTGTTGCAGATCAATGCCATGTAACATCCAAAAGGGAGAAATTCAAAATCAAAGCTGTCGCTATAGCAACGCCCCTGCCAGATTCCACCAATCAATGGAGTCCGTGGGGTTGTGAGATGCGCCGGGGAAAGGCCAGCGTCCTACATAAAGAGTCCAGGACAGGGAGCCGGGCATCACACAGGGCAACACACCTTTCTGCACACACATACGACAAAGGCAAAGCAGTGAGAAGAAGAAGAAGGGTTAGGAAGAACGGAAGAGTGGAGAAAAGGACAAAGGAAGAGAAGGAGGGAATAACTAAGAAGATATGGTACGCTCATGTGAACAAGAGATTCCTGCCTGGGTCTGTGTGGGCACCCTGCTACTCTTTATCCACTCTGTCACAGTTAGCGGAGGTAAGATAGCAAATTAAAATCAGTAGTTTGAATTTTGCTACTAAAGAGTCTTCTTGCCTTTACATCTTTTTTTTCCCACATCCTACACTCTAAGGGAAGCTGTATTGTTCTATTTCAGTCCAGCTCCCCCCCATACAGTCATGGGTAGTAGGGCACATCATGAATGTGTGGCTCGTGCCCAGCCTCAGGGCAATGGAGGGGTATTTATCTGTTCCACTCATCCTGTCCTCATCTGTTTGTGTGCCGGGTGCAGTGAAAGACGGGCAAGTCCATTTGCCACTAGGCTTTGTGCCAGCACAGTAGTACAGCAAAGTACAAGTGCTGAGAGGGAAAGCTCCTCTACTCCTTAAAAGAAGGGCTGATTGTGACAAAAGTTATCGAAGGCCACATTATGCTGCTGTTTGATGTGTGTACACAGACTCATTTAATTCTTATTTATTAATGTGTATAAACCAATTCATGTCGATGGCTTTTTTCAAGCTTTAGTAGAAGAGGCACTACTTTTTAAGTTGTCTACTTTTAACTGAATTTCACATTTGTTATTCTTTTTCTAAAGAAATTCTGCAAAAAGATGTAACAGCCATTGTGGGTCTTGGGATTTATATTTTTTAATTGATCACACCATGCCAGAATCATTTGTCAATACACACTCCCATATACTCAGCTGGATCACAGTGCTGGCTGGCTAATTGGAAAAATGTTACTTTGAAGTGGGAGCTCTTGATTGCAGTGGAGAAATAAAGACTGTGATGCATCCCGGGAAGCCAAGTGTGCTCCCCCTTGTGTCTCATTAAACCCCCAGTTAACAGGCCAAGAAGGCTGCTGATGGCTGTGGCAGAGCAGAATGGAATCAGCGACTTCTCATGCTGAGTCTTTCATGTATGATTCTCCAGTATGTGCCACTTGTATTTATGCTCAAGAGGACCCATAGAAGAAGCCATCTGCAATGGGGCTGCAAACTCAGGATTCATTTTGGTGCACCTGGTATCTGATGTTGTCTGAGTCAGCCACCTGGCTTGTTGCTCTCGCTCCCTATTAATTGAGAAGAGAGGTAGAGAAGCATGTGCAAGTCTGCTTTTCCCCCGGCGCATTTTGCCAGTTGTGGTTAAGTCGAAAGAGGTGTGCTATTCCAGTTCTAGATGTGTCAGATATGATTTAACTTGTAAGAAAAAGATAGAGAAAGAATCAATCTGTAATCAGAGATGAATAATACATTTTCTTTAAAAAAAAAAAAAAAGCTCAAGTGATTGTTGAGTTTCTGACAAGTGGAAATCATGCACTATTGCACTATTTTTTCCCCACAGCTGCCCTGAAGCATGATGTGGCATTGGATAGTGGAGCCACAGTGCTAAATCATACTATGAATTTAGTGCATCGTATGGAGACCCTGCTGGCCCTGGGAAATGGCAGTGATGTCACTCTCCGTGTGGAGACCATCAACACGGACGAAGTGAAGGTGATCCAGGCACACAGCCTGGTTCTTACCCTGCAGAGTGATGTGTTTGAGGAGCTGCTGCTCAGCCGCAACACCAGCTCTGTGGTTCTGAGGGAGACGCCTGACTGTGCAGCCATCTTTGAGAAGTTTGTCAGGTGAGCGGGACTGTCAGATGCCACGATTTATTGAGACTGATTTGTTACTGGGTCATATCGTTGATGACTAAAAAGATAGACAAGTTTCCTATTTTTCCTTTCTTTTCAGATAAGTAAAATGCTCCATCTCCATCTCTATTCTAAAATTACACTTGCTCTTTGAGACTTGCAGTCTAAAATCAGAGAGTGTGGGCTTTTTTCAGTGACTCAGATGCGTGCAGAAAAAAAGATTCAAAATATAGTATGCCCCACAGAAATGTTCCTTTCTTTTAACAATGCTTTCAAAAAATTTCTTTGCAGGTATCTGTACTGTGGTGATATTTCTCTGCGGCTAGATCAGGCTATTTCTCTACATAAGTTGGCAAGCAAGTACCATGTGTGGGGCTTGCAGGAGGGTTTGACCCAATATATGACTCAACATCTCTCCAGTGATTCACCCACAGGCCACGTGGTTGGTTGGTACAACTATGCTCTACAAATTGGGGACATAACCCTGCGGGACAGCTGTCTGCAGTACCTGTCCTGGAACCTGTCTTCTGTGCTGCAGAGCAGAGAATGGGGCTTCATCAGTGAAGACCTTCTCCTCTCCTTGCTCCAGCGTTCTGACCTCATTCTGCAGAGTGAGCTGGAACTCTACGAGGCACTGGAGGGATGGATTAACCAGAATCAGCCTGTTCGTATGACAGTGGAGAGTGCCCTGAGGGCCGTTCGATATGGCATGATCCACCCTCAGCATCTCTTCCGTCTTCAGAAACATTCCCCCCTCATGGTGAAGTATTATGAGTCAATCCGTGATCTCCTCTATCTAGCTTTCCAATTTCACTCTGCCTCGCCTATCCAGCTTGCCAAGTACTTTGATGTCAACTGCAGTATTTTTACTCCCCGTAACTACCTGTCCTCTGCCTGGGGATCACCTTGGATCATAAACAACCCCACCCGTGATGACCGGAGCTTCAGCTTCCAGACCCAGCTTGGACCCAGTGGCCATGACTCCAGTAAGAGAGTGACATGGAATGCCCTGTTCTCACCTCGGTGGCTCCCGCTCAGTGCCAGGTCAACTTATACCGAACTGGGTGCTATGCAGCCCACCCGCACGGAGGGAGGTCGACCTCGCATCATTGTAACACCAGCCACTTCAAGCCCTGACTTTGCCGGCGTGAGTTTCCAGAAGACGGTGATTGTAATGACAAAGCAGCAGGGAAAAGTGGTGGTCAAGCATGTCTACAACTTCCACCAAAGCACAGAGGAAGCTGGGGATTTTCTGCTGGATGCTGATCTGCAGCGGCGTGCATCCGAATACCTGATTGACAGCTCCCTCTATCTGCACATTGTAATAAAACCTCTCTACCATACCCTTCTTGTTGCCAGGAAGTAAAAACAGGAATTCACTGAGGCCTCATCATCAGTGATCCACCCACACAATCACATGCACATATTCCAAAGTACACTCATATCACAATACATGTGTATGTGTCAGATCTGCGACAATTCCAGTGTTGATTAGTTTGTGCATTTTCCTGTCTTCCAACTAGTAAGAAAAGGATTTGTCTCATAAAATAAAGGACTCAAAATAACAGCTCATAAACTGCTCAGCAGTGATTATTACAGTAATGATGATGGGTTTTTCATGTTTTCATCCATATTGAGAAACAGTGTTACCGTACTGTATTTATCTGTTTTTGTGTGGCAGTTTTCCCCTTAAATGTATTCAATCTATGTGATCTAGTAAGAGAAGCAAGGCTGACATGGTTAGAACAGAGTGATAGTGGCTTCATCAGGGTGTTTAATATGGAGCTACCAGAGAGAAGGAAAATATTAAACCACAGAGAAGATTTCTAGATGTAGTGAAGGACATGCAGAGGGTTGGTGTGGTAGAGGAGGATGCTAGGGAGAAGATGAGATGGAGGTGGATGATCTGCTGTAATGAGCCCTAACGGGAAAAGATAAAAGAAAAAGAATACGATCTCAATGTTTTTTAATAGGCCAGTAGACGTTTTCCTTTAAAATAAAAATGTTATTGATCTTACTTTTATGCATTTTCTCATCCAGTACTCTGTAATGAAACATTTACTACATGGCACCCAATTCCTGTGATATGCTCCTGTTTGGATCTTGCATGCCAAACAGTGGAAACTGAAGTGAAATCCCATTATGAGTGTTCCTTAGAATAATATAGTTGACTTGCAAGACTGTAGAGACTTTAGGATAATTGCAGCAATTTTAATTTATTTTTCTTCTTCTTCTTTTTATTGTTACACTTGAATGTTGCCTATCTTTTAAAGAAAGTCCCTGTGTGATTCTCCTGGAACAAATAAAAAAATCTGTATGAGAAAACACAATTAGAAAAGAAATGTATGTGGTGACTAGTAGGGATTTCCAAAATAAACTTTGATAAACTAAAATTAAGGTAATCTTTTCCTGTGGTTTTTTTTTTCCTCG
>NW_024582570.1:60675-71581 GCF_018398535.1 Haplochromis burtoni
TCTTAGATTACCGGGAAATTGCCTGGAAACTACAGTCCTCGTGATGCTTTGCGCGCGGCCGGACGTACGTCATCGGAACCTTCAGCTGTCAGACTTTGGCCACCCTGCAGGTTTTGTTAGCAAACTAACGCGAACTCTGCGACTTTATTTAAAGTTGTGCATTCGTCTGCTAACCGATTTTGGATCTTAAAAGCTGGCGATTGAATCGCAAAGCTTGCACGAAGACGAGGCGACTCGTTTTTATTCGCTGCTAGCTCTTGCAACACAAGCCAGCGATATACTGAGCGGGTGTAAGAGTAAATGCAGGGAGGGAGGGAGTAAAAAAAAAAGGCAAAAGTCTTTGTGCTTCCCTTCCCCCTCATCAAAGCGAAGGGGAAATGTCTCTGTCCAAAGGAGGTAAGTGTCTTTGTTTTGCTCTCTTTAAAAAATACTTAAGTAAATAAATAGCCGTGCATTTATTGGAAACGCCGACGGGCAGTTTGTGGGGAAGTATTTTAGCTAGCTTTGTATAGGAAATGTAACCTTACCAGGTGGAGAGCTGCATGTATGAGAAGAGGGAAAAGAAGCTAGCCAGCATGTCTCTTCTTCAGCTTCCTATCGTTATACCCACTCCTGACATCCTGGTATCTCGTGGTAGCGTATTCATCACTAACATATTGAAGGCGCTTCCACTCTATACTTTATGTGATTAGTATTATGGCTAAAAGAATACCACCGCGTCGCTTCGTTTAACTTCCCGTGTTGTGGTTAGCTAACAGCATTTTTTTTTAAGACAAAAAAGGACTTTCGCCAAACTTGCCCCTCAGCTGGAAATCACAACGCTGCGCTTACCTCCCGTGTTTCTGTAAAGTAGAGCAAACTGGGATTACAGGTGTTTATATTTTTAGTACCCCCCTCCTCTCTCCTGACTTATGAATCATCTATTTTTCGTCTCCTTTTGTTTTGGTCAGTCTGTTAGCGCAAAAGGTATTTTTAGCCTCGCGTCCGGGAAAATACCTTTTGTATTTTTTGTGCGTGTGTTTGTGGAGTTTTCCCCCCTCGCTGTGGAAATTCTTTTCTTTTTAAAGCAGGCGGCGAGGCTAAGCAGCCAGGGCCAGTATCACAAACAAAAAAAACACACACCTTGGAAAAAAAAAAGTCAAGGTTCTTCCTCTGCGTCACACAGTGCGTGATGATGATCATACCGATGATGTCAATTTACATCTCAAGTTGACCGCTTGTGTTATTACACTATCGCGTTAGCGTTACCAAGACTGGGAGTGCTCGGTGTTTTTGAGACGGCTGGGTTAGATTGGCTGGGTGCTATTCAGACAGTCTCAGCCTTTGGCCTACCATAGCATGTTTTGACTTGCAGCAGTCTGTTGACAGTTCATTTGCTGCAAGCAGATAGCTGCTACACAGGTTCTGTGCTCTTATTACTGCGTGCAAAGCGGGTTGTGGAAGGATTTTTTTCCTTTCTTTTGGCCACTACAAGGAGTTGTACTTTCCCCGGTCAGTGGCGGTGTGGGTCTAAGAGCACTGCATGGCATTGTGGAGGCATGTTTGGAGATTGGGTTCTCTCTAACACACTGATAGGGTTGTGTGGAAGATTATCTGGGCATGAGTCATCATTGTCTTTATATGGACCCACTCTAAGGCTGGAACTTCCTGATGGTGACTCGCTGCACAGCTATTGGCACTTTGATCCCATGCACAATCCAGAAATTCTTGTTCACATTATGTATAGCATTGCTGTTCTCTGGGTATTTTCCACTGAACATCACTGGATTTCTAAGAATTCAATATACTGTTTGTAGTGGTTGACCTGAATGAACATCTTCCTATGTATGAAAAGAAATAATAATGCAGAATACGTCTAATAATTGCTTATAAAGCAAGTCTTTAGTGCAGACACTGGCATGGTTCCTTTTATGGTTTACTTCTGAAAAAGGCACAAGTTTCTGGGTAAGCACTAGGATTTTTTCCTCCCTAGAAACACTCTCTATTCAGAGCATTTCTGAGAAAATGTCCGTTTCCATAATTTTTTTTTTTTTTTTATTCCACGTGCAGCTTGATATACTTTGACTGTGTTTATTGTCATGGCACTATTGTGTCCTCTGAGGCTCAGTTTGCAACAGGGACAACAAGCGAGCCAACTGAAATGACTTCATATTTCCCAAAGGGTCCTGACAGTTTTTGAGTGTTTAAGCGGATGTGTCCCGTCTGACTGGCTGTGACTCATATCCCACTGCCCTATGGTTGCTACAGGGTCACTCCGCACACCACATGCTGTGTCCCCAAACAGGACGACTACCTGACAGGAGATCATATTCCAAAGCCACTGAAACGTCACTGCACATAACTCCCACATAACTCAAACTACAACATGCACATATATCTTATTGCTTAGGTAGTTTTTCGCCTGCTGCAGGAGGTCATTGTTAAATGCATTCGAAAGCTTAAAATCAGCTTTGGTATTTGAGATCTGTCAGTAATGTTGCCCTAATTTTGTTGCATGGGGACAGGCTTGTCTTATTTGTCAGGTCATCAGAAGACTGTGAGTGCTCGCGCTTTATCCCACGCAGAGGAAATGCAAAATCTATTTTTGACTGAGCATGTGTGAGTAAATCACACTCAATCTCTCCCTACCACATGAGACTACTGTAGTCTGTCCAGACACTGCAGGCTTATTTTAGGGTTGCAGCACAAAATGGATGTGTCTAGGTTTCATTGGTTGGCTATAGAATCGTTGTAGAAAGTTCACTTCCCTTCCAGCTTGAGCTACCAAAGGAGGGGTTTACCCAAACATACTTCCTCCACACTGTAGTGGTGTGACTCAGTCAGTGAAAGCAAGTAACAACGACAGCTAAAAAATCAAAGTTTTCGCCAATTGTTGCTATTTTTCCTTTCTAAAACTGAAGGTGACTTACTTGCACATTGAACTAGTTTCTCTGAACTATGGTTAGAACAATTACGTCACATCCTAGTGGGCGAAACTGTGGCCTCGCAGTCCCAGCGCACGCAGATAAAAGTAAACAAGGTCTTCTGTTTCTCCTCTCAAGCCTGGAACAAGAGCGAGCATGCTCGACACAAGTGTCAAGAGGAGTCGAAAGCTATTTTCCTCCCCTTGTTGTTCCTCGTAAGCTCGGTAGCTGTGTCATTCTGGCAGAGACTTGCAGCCTCTTGTGGGAAGTCTCAGAGGCTGCTGGTAAACTGTGTTTATGAATGGGTGGCTGTCAGGGAACTAGAAGAGGAACCTTCCACAGCTGCAGAGTTTGGACCATAGTTTGCTCTCCACACAACAAAAAAATGTACAAAGAACTTGAATTTGTTTTTGTAAAGAAAAAAAGGAATGATTGTATTGGTTAAACACTCAAAACACGCCAGGAAGGAAGGCTTGATTCCACTGTACCCCTCACTCCCCCGCTTCATTTGAGTCATCATACCAGTGCTGATTAGTCATTTAGTCCACCTTCTCTCTATGGAAGGGCCTTAGCTTTGGGCACACCTAATCTCCAGTTAGATAACAGGTCATTTGCTTTAGTTTGCGTAAGCGGAAGGCTACAGCAAAGTGATTGACTTTTAAAGTGCTCTTTACTATGAGAACAGAAAAGGAATTTAAAAAAAACATATCAATAAGCAAATGTGGATTATTAATAAAAAGGCAGTAGTTGAAACGAAGTATTCTGAACCTCAATTTTCATATTTTGTTGTGCAGACGATGGCAGCTTTACACTCAGTGCCAAATAGCCTTTTAAGTTTTGCAAGAAGAGATGAATAATTGCTCCACTGGCAGGACTGCTAATTATACAACTTGTGGTTTCTAGTGCATACAGTTTTCTTGATCACCACGTACTGAGATGGCAATGTTTTATTCATTTGTTTTAATGGTTTTGCTTTAAGGGAGGAAGAAAAGCCATGGGCTGAAGCTGGCCAAAGAAGTTTTTGCAACGCCACCACCAGAAGTAACAGCGTAAGGCTATTTTTTAATATTGAGATAGTGAGCCATGCTTCTCAAAGTTGGCTCAAATAGATTGATAAATCTCAGTTACATTACAACTGAGCATAGAATTGCTGTTGCTTATTTATTTCTTGTTTTCCTGCAGGCCCCCTCGAGCTCTTGACTCTATAACTTGTGTCAAAATTGGAGATAAGGTAAAGCTGGCTCTGTGTTCCTCAGAAACATGCAATTCTATTGATTTTTCCTGAGCTAAATACATGCAATGTCACAACTTTTCACTTCTTGGTCTAGAACTTTGTCGTGAAGGCAGATGACTTGGAGCAGATTGAAGAGCTGGGGAGGGGAGCATATGGTGTGGTGGACAAGATGAAACATATGCCCAGTGGTGTTATCATGGCTGTCAAGGTAGGCTGCAAAGCTACTACTCTGGCTACCTGATTTATCATCTCTGTAAATGCACTGTGTTTTTAAAATGCTAATATAAGTGATAGATGTATCCGGTATATGACCTCAGCTTGTAAACACTTGGAGCCTTCCAACTCAGTGACTCAATGTTTGAGGGGCAATGTAGATATAAGGAGCGCCATGGACAATTTGATTTAAGCTATACCTGCCCGAGTTCATGCATTTATTACAGATTTCTCCCATATTGGCTTCCCTTCATTGGCTCCTTGTTAAATCAAGAATTGAATTTGATATCCTTCTCCTTAGGTCTTGAATAATCAGGCCGTGTCATATCTTAAAGACCTCATAGTATCATGTTACCCCAACAGAGCACTTTGCTTTGAGACTGCAGGCTTACTTTTCTAAAAGTAGAATGGGAGGCAGAGCTTTCAGCTATCTGGCCCCTCTCCTATGGATCCAGCTCCCAGTTTGGATTCGGGAGATGGACACACTCTCTATTTTTAAGGTTGGAGTTAAAACTTTCCTTTTTGATAAAGCTTATAATTAGGTCTTGATCAAGTGACCCTTAACCACCCCTTATGTATGCTGGTATAGAGTCAGCCTGCTGCAGGACTTCATGTGATGTACTGAGCACTTCTCCACTTACCTGTGTTTATGCACCATTGCAGCATGCCATTGCAGTTTTGTCTTCTGGCTCCCTGAGTTTGGGTTTTGTCCCATCTCTTTTTCCCCTCATCCTCCAACCAGTCACAGTCAATGGCTACCCCTCCCTGTGCCTGGTTCTTCTGAAGGTTTCATCCTGTTAAAAGGGACATTTTCCTTATCACCATTTCAGAGTGCTTGCTTGCTTGTTGGGATTTTCTGTCAGACACTGTTGGGTCTGTACCTTAATGTAAAGCACCTTTAGGTGACTGTTGTGGAGCCTTGGCACTATGTAAATAAAGCTAAATTGAATGGTGCTGAAACTGCAAATCTATGATATTTGTGTCACCAGAGGATCCGTGCCACAGTCAACACTCTGGAGCAGAAGAGGCTGCTGATGGACCTGGACATTTCCATGAGGACCGTGGACTGCTTCTTCACTGTGACTTTCTATGGCGCCCTATTCAGAGAGGTGAAGCTAGTGTTTAAACGTCATTCGTGTATGACTGTGCTGTGCACTGTGTGTTTCTCACCTTATTAATGGTCGATCGTCTTCTTGGGTTTTTTTAGGGTGATGTTTGGATCTGCATGGAACTGATGGACACATCTTTGGATAAGTTCTATAAGAAAGTTATTGAGAAGGGCAGAACTATTCCCGAGGACATCTTGGGCAAGATCACGGTAGCAGTAAGTAACGTCCTCGACATTTTAAAGCCAGTATCACTAAGGTGGATGCACATGTGCATGCAAATACTCTAAAGGAGTAGCTCACTTTCCTTTTCTCTAGAACAAATGCTTACTTTCTTTTTAAGAGGAAGATAAGTAGAATGACAGTTTGTGGTTTTGCTGGTGAACAGCAGCTGGGCGTAGAGACTTTCTAGAATCTTGCCATCACATTGAGGTCGCCAGTCAGGCAGAGCTACAGTTTGAGATGCTCAGTATGGATGCTCTGATAAGCGTTTGTCAGAACATTCTCACAAGTCCCTCCAGTTCTGCAAACATTTTACATTTCTGCATGTGTACGATTTGGAAAAAAATCGTAACTTTGATGTGTGCAAAACCCCAAAAATACAACAGTAAGAAAATGGTTTAAACAGCAAATTTGAATTTGTGTTTTTTGCAGAGCATAAGCCTCATTTGATTGCTGTGAAGCCTTTAAAAAAAAAACAAAAAAAACTGAGAAGTTTAAGAGTGATAAAGTTTATGCAAAGCACAGTGTTGCATTGAAAATAGATATGATTATGTGGTGGAAATCACTGCATGGGCTATGCAAGACTTCAGGAAGCTTTTAAAAAGACTCATGAGAAACTTTGTTGAAAAACAAACACAACAAATGTGGCACTGAACTGTTACATTATTGTGACATTATTGTTTTTAGAACTACACAATTTGGTCTCTTTGTTTCCACAACACACACACACACAGACCAAACACTACCATTAAAAGTTATGCAGCACAGCGGGAGAATGCACAACTTCTTTTCAAACTTGTTTGCATCAAATTGTAAATGAGCATAACGCAACCTCCTGTTTGTAAATTTTCCATATCAGATATGTTTTATGTTCAAATAAATGTTAGGTATGAATCATTTGCAAATCACCATATCCTTTTGCCCTAGCATAACACATAATATATATATATATATTCTTTTTCTGAAATTTTGTTATTTATTCTACAGATTGTAAAGGCATTAGAACATCTGCACCGTAACCTGTCAGTGATACACAGAGGTAATCAAAAGATCAAATCACAAATGTACAGATTTTTCTCATCATTTTTAGTCTTTTATGTGCTCTTACACTCTTAACTATGTTTCTCACCAGATGTAAAGCCCTCCAATGTTTTGATCAACACCTTGGGCCAAGTGAAGATGTGCGACTTTGGCATTAGTGGCCACCTGGTGGATTCAGTGGCTAAAACGATGGATGCAGGCTGCAAGCCCTACATGGCGGTGAGTGAGGACTGTCAGAGCCTCTGCTGCCCAACAGTCTAAGCTTTCAGACATCCTCCCTGAAATGTCAGCTCACAAAACCAGAGCATTATTTGAAATAGTCTTGAAAGTTTTCCTATTTTGGATACTTCAGAATGTTCAATGATTCTAATTCATGTCTGACTTTGAGATTCATTTTTTAAATTCGTTTATTAAAAAAAAAAAAAAAAAGTAATGATCAAATATTTGTACCACTTATCTGTTCCTAATGTTTTCTTTTTCAGCCTGAGCGGATCAACCCTGACCTCAACCAGAAAGGCTACAGTGTCAAGTCGGACATATGGAGCCTCGGTATCACAATGGTGAGCGGAGCTGTACATGGAAATTTGGATCTTTTCTACCTGCACGCAAAGAAATGTTTTCAAAAAGTAGTGCTGCCTCGTAGCATCCACTGACTTACCTTTTTACTCGCATGCGGATAAAACCACTTTTAAAGGTTGCAAACCGTCCTTTTTCTGTTAGATGATGAACGCTTTTATGTGCTCTGCTGCTTCGACTTTATTTTGGATCCACACCAGTCACACAGATGGCAACCACCACACTCACAATGTTGGTTCAGTTTTATGTAATCATCTGTCCATTGTCCTGTCAATCAGAGCAGTTAATATGTCACAAAAATAAAATGATAAACTCAATTTTCTTGTCAGAAATCATGAGAACGAATATGCAAACAATGGCAGGCTGCCTCGGGTTGATTTGTGTAACTAACCATTTGGTGAGATACAATGCTACCAGCTAATGCTGAGTCATGGTGACCGTTACGCTTTTGATAACCGAGCCACACGGATTCCATTTCATTCGGCTGATAATAGTAGTTCATGGTGGTTTCAATTAATATATAAAATGGCTTACAGATTGCTAGAACTTTTATTAACTCGTTTTTACTTTCACTCCTAAATCTGATTGCTCTGACATGAAGGATACATTTCAGGCTTCTCAGTAAAAATTGGTCTAATTCAAGACAAATGCTGATTAAATTTTTTTTTGAATCAATTTTTTATGTTGCATGAAACCATTTTTAAATTTTTCAGCAAAGTGCTGGAAACATTCCTCTGAGAATTTTGTTCGTCTTGACATGTTGGCGTCACAGTTATTGCAGATTTGCCAGCTTTGCATCCTTGAAATGAATCGCCTGTTCCCCCACGTACCAAACATGCTCTGTTGGATTGAGACTCGGTGACTGTGGAGGCCATTTGTCCTGTTCAACCACCAACTTGAGATGGTTTGAGCTTTGTGACATGTTAAGTTATTCTGCTGGAAGAAGCATCAGAAGATCATAACAGGATAAAAATGGTCAGCAGCAATACTCTGGTGGTTTGTGGCATTTTAATGCTGCTCAGTTGATTCAAAGGGATCCAGTGCGACACTTTTAGGATCCTCCAAATTCTGACCCTACCATCGAATGATGAAGTAGAAATCTTCTATTGCTCAATTTTGGTGTGCCTGTGTGAATTGTACCCTAAGTTCCCAGTTCTTAGCTGACAGGAGTGGCCTCCACTATGGTCTTATGCTCGCTGGATTTTTTATTTTTTTTGTTCCATAGATCGGGAGTGTTTTCTTAAATACTCAAACCAGCCTGTCTGGCACCAACAGCCATGTCCATCCAGTTCTGATGCTTGGTTTGAAGTGTTTACGTGCCTGAATGCACCGATGCCATGTGATTGGCTGATTAGATATTTGTATTGGTGAGCAATTGAACAGGTGTACATAATGAAGTGGCCAGTGAGCGTAATAAAAGTTTCCAATTGTGCAAAATTCAAATTCTGTAGAAAGAAATTTTGCAAAATGTGCTGAGTTTCTGCAAACATGAAAGTAAACCAGTACATGTAACATGTAATCATGAAGTTGAGCTGTAATGAGTACAGTATTTGTTGAATTTTCCTTTCTTTTCTTCTTAGATTGAACTGGCCATTTTGAAATTTCCCTACGACTCATGGGGAACTCCCTTTCAACAGCTCAAACAGGTGGTGGATGAACCTTCTCCACAGTTGCCTGCTGACCGTTTCTCCCCAGAGTTTGTAGATTTCATCTCTCAGTGGTGAGTTTCACCTTAGATGGCAATCATTACCTTGTGCTTTAAAAAAAAAAAAACAGGAAGTAAACAATGAGATCCAGCAGGGGTCAGTGTTTGCCGTTTGTTTACTGAAAGAGGTGGAGGAGAGTGTTTCTGTGTGTAACAGGACATGAGACCATGCTCACACATTTTAGTGCTTCTTTTGTATAGTTTTTGTATAAAATTGTTATTATTTTTCTCACTTTTGCATTTCTTTTGTTTTACAGCTTAAGAAAGAAGCCCAATGAACGACCGGCTTATACGGAATTGATGGTTAGTTGTTTGTAAATATTTGATCACTTTCTCAAAAATTCTAAACACCTGTCATGTAACAAGCAGTTTTGCCGCCATTAGCATTCCTGCCATGAAGATCAGTGTCTCATTCTTTTTTTGTCCACAAGAGGGCAGCCTTGTTCTTTTAACCCAACAAACCTGTTAAATTATGTGCATTTAACATAAGAGAGCTGTAAGTAGAATGTTTTCCTGCCATTCTGAAACATTATGTATTTTCTATTTATATGTATGCAGAAACATCCATTTTTCACCCTGCATGACTCCAAAGAGACAGACGTGGCCAGTTTCGTCAAGGTCATCCTGGATGACTGATGTGGTCTCTCCAGGCTCCGCCTCATCGGGGATAGGCGGGACCTCTCAGCAAACGAACCTATGGCCTACCTTTTTGTGAAAACTCACTGGAATGACAGACTCATGCACCCACACACAACAAAGGGGGTGACCCAAAGACTGACAGCAGCCCAACAGCACTGGAGTTGGACAGCAGTGGTGATATGAACTTGTACGGTCAACTGGAGAGGTTTTAATTCACTCTTCCCAAGATTCCTGTGTGAGCAGTTATGCAGTACGACAAAATATGAACTCACCCCAATTTGTTGTTCTTATCTTGTTCAGTCCCCCTCCAAAAAATCCTTATTTTAACTCTTTCTCTAAAGCGGACAGAGCCAGCCTTTATTTGTTTGTGACACATATTTTATGCATACTTTCAATTATATCTGCAAAACCATCAGTTAATGTGTATGCTGTTCTTGTACTGAAAGCTATATTTGCATATCCGTTTGTATCCGTTTCAATACTGTAGCTCATTGAAAAGTGTGAATTTTACCACACTAGGGCCTTACTGGTCAGCTCGGATCAGGTCTGACCTGGTTGCTGCCCACGTGTGATTGATCAGTGCGGGGGCTCCAGTTGTTGCGGGCCAGGCTGTGTGGGAGGCTCCGGAGCTGAGACAAAACGCAAGAAATGTCAAAGGTCATATTCTGGATAAGTCGAGTCGCACAGATCTGATCCATGCAGTGGGCCCCTCCCCGCATTGTGGTTTTTTTTGGGTATTACAGAGTTGGCTCCTGTGCTGCCATTGTTACTGCCTGGTGGTGTTCAGGGGTTTGCCTAATCAAGCTCACAGCTTCGTCTTCTATGTGCCATTTTGCAAATCGTTCTCATGACTTATTGCATTAAATAATTTGTGTTCTTTTTTGCATTTGTTCTTTCCTGTGTTTTGTTTTCCCCCCCCCCCCTTTTAACCCCACCTCCCCCTCCTCTCAGTTCCTTCTTATCTTATTGATTCTGGTTGTTTTTGTTTTAGAGATCTTTTTATGCCTTACACAGGCAGTATGTTAGGGAAATAATTTATGTTTGGAAGATGTAAATATCTTTGTTTTGTTTTTTCTTTATAAATGTAAGATGACACTGTCCCAACCTGTCCCGGTGTAGATGAATGGTAGAGTGGTTGGATTAGTTTGTTTTAATGCAGTGTGACACGCATGCACACAAAACTCACAGGGCAAGCTGACTGGGCCAGGACTGATGTGCTCCACCATTCAGGTTTCTGCGCTCTCCTATCAGTACTCAGAGATGACAC